>NW_027590281.1:0-40000 GCF_964213995.1 Mustelus asterias | reverse complement strand
ACTGCGTGTGTGAGGGACAGTGTCACTGTGTGTGTGTGTGTGTGTGTGTGTGTCAGTGTGTATCACTGTGTGTGTGTCAGTGTGTGTCACTGTGTGTGTGTGTCAGTGTGTATCACTGTGTGTGTGTGTGTGTCAGTGTGTATCACTGTGTGTGTGGGTCAGTGTGTGTCACTGTGTGTGTGGCAGTGTGTATCACTGTGTGTGTGTCAGTGTGTATCACTGTGTGTGTGTGTCAGTGTGTATCACTATGTGTGTGGGTCAGTGTGTGTCACTGTGTGTCTGTCAGTGTGTATCACTGTGTGTGTGTCAGTGTATATCACTGTGTGTGTGTGTGCCAGTGCGTATCACTGTGTGTGTCAGTGTGTGTCACTGTGTGTGTGTGTCAGTGTGTATCACTGTGTGTGTGTGTGGGTCAGTGTGTATCACTGTGTGTGTGTGTGTCAGGGTGTATCACTGCGTGTGTGAGGGACAGTGTCACTGTGTGTGTGTGTGTGTGTGTCAGTGTGTATCACTGTGTGTGTGTCAGTGTGTGTCACTGTGTGTGTGTGTCAGTGTGTATCACTGTGTGTGTGTGTGTGTGTGTCAGTGTGTATCACTGTGTGTGTGGGTCAGTGTGTGTCACTGTGTGTGTGTCAGTGTGTATCACTGTGTGTGTGTGTGTCAGTGTGTATCACTGTGTGTGTGTCAGTGTGTATCACTGTGTGTGTATGTGTCAGTGTGTATCACTGTGTGTGTGTGTCTCAGTGTGTATCACTGTGTGTGTGTCACTGAGTGTGTGTGTCAGTGTGTATCACTGTGTGTGTGAGTGTGTGTGTCAGTGTGCATCACTGTGTGTGTCAGTGTGCATCACTGTGTGTGTGTATGGTTCAGTGTGTATCACTGTGTGTGTGTGTGTGTGTCAGTGTGTATCACTGTGTGTGTGGGTCAGTGTGTGTCACTGTGTGTGTGTCAGTGTGTATCACTGTGTGTGTGTGTCAGTGTGTATCACTGTGTGTGTGTGTCAGTGTTTATCACTGTGTGTGTATGTGTCAGTGTGTATCAATGTGTGTGTGTGTCTCAGTGTGTATCACTGTGTGTGTGTCACTGAGTGTGTGTGTGTCAGTGTGTATCACTGTGTGTGTGAGTGTGTGTGTCAGTGTGCATCACTGTGTGTGTCAGTGTGCATCACTGTGTGTGTGTATGGTTCAGTGTGTATCACTGAGTGTGTGTGTGTGTCAGTGTGTATCACTGTGTGTGTGTCACCGTGTGTCACTGAGTGTGTGTGTCAGTGTGTATCACTGTGTGTGTGTCACTGTGTGTCACTGAGTGTGTGTGTGTCAGTGTGTATCACTGTGTGTGTGTGTCAGTGTGTATCACTGTGTGTGTGGGTCAGTGTGTATCACTGTGTGTGTGTGTGTCATTGTGTATCACTGGGCGTGTGTGTGTGTGTCAGTGTGTATCACTGTGTGAGTGTGTGTGTGTGTGTGTCAGTGTGTATCACTGCGTGTGTGTGTGTGTGGGTGTCAGTGTGTATCACTGCGTGTGTGTGTGTGTCTGTGTGTATCACTGCTTGTGTGAGCGACAGTGTCACTGTGTGTGTGTGTGTGTCACTTTGTGTGTGAGTGTGTGTGTCAGTGTGCATCATTGTGTGTGTGTGTGTGTGTGGGTCAGTGTGTATCACTCTGTGTGTGTGTGTGTCAGTGCGTGTCACTGTGTGTGTCAGTGTGTATCACTGTGTGTGTGTGTGTGTGTTTGTGTGTCAATGTGTATCACTGCGTGTGTGAGGGACAGTGTAACTGTGTGTGTGTGTGTGTGTGTATCAATGTGTGCGTGTAACTTTGTGTGTGAGTGTGTGTGTCAGTGTGCATCACTGTGTGTGTGTGTGTGGGTCAGTGTGTATCACTGTGTGTGTGTGTGTGGGTCAGTGTGTGTCACTGTGTGTGTCAGTATGTATCACTGTGTGTGTGTGTCAGTGTGTATCACTGTGTGTGTCACTGGGTGTGTGTGTGTGTCAGTGTGTATCACTGTGTGTGTGTGTGTCAGTGTGTATCACTGTGTGTGTGTGTATGTGTCAATGTGTATCACTGTGTGTGTGTGTGTGTGGGTCAGTGTGTATCACTGTGTGTGTGTGTGTGGGTCAGTGTGTATCACTGTGTGTGTGGGTCAGTGTGTGTCACTGTGTGTGTCAGTATGTATCACTGTGTGTGTGTGTCAGCGTGTATCACTGTGTGTGTCACTGGGTGTGTGTGTGTGTGTCAGTGTGTATCACTGTGTGTGTGTGTGTGTGTGCCAGTGCGTATCACTGTGTGTGTCAGTGTGTATCACTGTGTGTGTGTGTCAGTGTGTATCACTGTGTGTGTGTGTGCGTCAGTGTGTATCACACTGTGTGTGTGTGTGTCAATGTGTATCACTGTGTATGTGTGTCAATGTGTATCACTGTGTGTGTGTGTGGGTCAGTGTGTATCACTGTGTGTGTGTGTCAGTGTGTATCACTGCGTGTGTGAGGGACAGTGTCACTGTGTGTGTGTGTGTGTCAGTGTGTATCACTGTGTGTGTGTCAGTGTGTGTCATTGTGTGTGTGTGTCAGTGTGTATCACTGTGTGTGTGTGTGTGTGTCAGTGTGTATCACTGTGTGTGTGGGTCAGTGTGTGTCACTGTGTGTGTGTCAGTGTGTATCACTGTGTGTGTGTGTGTGTGTCAGTGTGTATCACTGTGTGTGTGTGTGTCAGTGTGTATCACTATGTGTGTGGGTCAGTGTGTGTCACTGTGTGTGTGTCAGAGTGTATCACTGTGTGTGTGTCAGTTTGTATCACTGTGTGTGTGTGTGCCAGTGCGTATCACTGTGTGTGTCAGTGTGTGTCACTGTGTGTGTGTGTCTGTGTGTCTCACTGTGTGTGTGCATGTCAGTGTGTGTCACTGTGTGTGTGTGTGTCAGTGTGTATCACTGTGTGTGTGTGTCAGTGTGTGTCACTGTGTGTGTGAGTGTGTGTCAGTGTGTGTCACTGTGTGTGTGAGTGTCAGTGTGTATCACTGTGTGTGAGTATTAGTGTGTGTCACTGTGTGTGTGTGTCAGTGTGTATCACTGTGTGTGTGTGTCAGTGTGTATCACTGTGTGTGTGTATCAGTGTGTGTCACTGTATGTGTTTCAGTGTGTCTCACTGTGTGCGTGTATCAGTGTGTGTCACTGTGTGTGTGTCAGTGTGTATCACCGTGTGTGTGTGTCAGTGTGTCTCACTGTGTGCGTGTATCAGTGTGTGTCACTGTGTGTGTGTCAGTGTGTATCACTGTGTGTCACTGTGTGTGTGTCAGTGTGTATCACTGTGTGTGTGCGTGTCAGTGTGTCTCACTGTGTGTGTGTGTGTCAGTGTGTATCACTGTGTGTGTGTATTAGTGTGTGTCACTGTGTGTGTGTGTCAGTGTGTATCACTGTGTGTGTGTGTCAGTGTGTATCACTGTGTGTGTGTGTCAGTGTGTATCACTGCGTGTGTGTGTCAGTGTGTCTCACTGTGTGTGTGTGTCAGTGTGTCTCACTGTGTGTGTGTGTGTCAGTGTGTATCACTGTGTGTGTGTGTCAGTGTGTGTCACTGTGTGTGTGAGTGTGTGTCAGTGTGTATCACTGTGTGTGTGTGTGTCAGTGTGTGTCACTGTGTGTGTGAGTGTGTGTCAGTGTGTATCACTGTGTGTGTGTGTCAGTGTGTCTCACTGTGTGTGTGTGTCAGTGTGTCTCACTGTGTGTGTGTGTCAGTGTGTATCACTGTGTGTGTGTCTCACTGTGTGTGTGCATGTCAGTGTGTATCACTGTGTGTGTGTGTCAGTGTGTGTCACTGTGTGTGTGAGTGTGTGTCAGTGTGTATCACTGTGTGTGTGTGTCAGTGTGTCTCACTGTGTGTGTGTGTCAGTGTGTCTCACTGTGTGTGTGTGTCAGTGTGTATCACTGTGTGTGTGTCTCACTGTGTGTGTGCATGTCAGTGTGTGTCACTGTTTGTGTGAGTGTGTGTCAGTGTGTATCACTGTGTGTTTTTGTCAGTGTGTGTGTGTGTCAGTGTGTGTCACTGTGTGTGTGTGTGTATCAGTGTGTGTGAGGGTCAGTGTCGATGTGTGTGTCAGTGTGTGTCACTGTGTGTGTGAGTGTGTGTGTCAGTGTGCATCACTGTGTGTGTGTGTGTGTGGGTCAGTGTGTATCACTGTGTGTGTGTGGGTCAGTGTGTGTCACTGTGTGTCTGTGTGTATCACTGTATGTGTGTCACTGAGTGTGTGTGTGTCAGTGTGTATCACTGTGTGTGTGTGTCAGTGTGTATCACTGTGTGTGTGTGTGCGTCAGTGTGTATCACACTGTGTGTGTGTGTGTCAATGTGTATCACTGTGTATGTGTGTCAATGTGTATCACTGTGTGTGTGTGTGGGTCAGTGTGTATCACTGTGTGTGTGTGTCAGTGTGTATCACTGCGTGTGTGAGGGACAGTGTCACTGTGTGTGTGTGTGTGTCAGTGTGTATCACTGTGTGTGTGTCAGTGTGTGTCATTGTGTGTGTGTGTCAGTGTGTATCACTGTGTGTGTGTGTGTGTGTCAGTGTGTATCACTGTGTGTGTGGGTCAGTGTGTGTCACTGTGTGTGTGTCAGTGTGTATCACTGTGTGTGTGTGTGTGTGTCAGTGTGTATCACTGTGTGTGTGTGTGTCAGTGTGTATCACTATGTGTGTGGGTCAGTGTGTGTCACTGTGTGTGTGTCAGAGTGTATCACTGTGTTTGTCAGTTTGTATCACTGTGTGTGTGTGTGCCAGTGCGTATCACTGTGTGTGTCAGTGTGTGTCACTGTGTGTGTGTGTCAGTGTGTCTCACTGTGTGTGTGCATGTCAGTGTGTGTCACTGTGTGTGTGTGTGTCAGTGTGTATCACTGTGTGTGTGTGTCAGTGTGTGTCACTGTGTGTGTGAGTGTGTGTCAGTGTGTGTCACTGTGTGTGTGAGTGTCAGTGTGTATCACTGTGTGTGAGTATTAGTGTGTGTCACTGTGTGTGTGTGTCAGTGTGTATCACTGTGTGTGTGTGTCAGTGTGTATCACTGTGTGTGTGTATCAGTGCGTGTCACTGTATGTGTTTCAGTGTGTCTCACTGTGTGCGTGTATCAGTGTGTGTCACTGTGTGTGTGTCAGTGTGTATCACCGTGTGTGTGTGTCAGTGTGTCTCACTGTGTGCGTGTATCAGTGTGTGTCACTGTGTGTGTGTCAGTGTGTATCACTGTGTGTCACTGTGTGTGTGTCAGTGTGTATCACTGTGTGTGTGTGTCAGTGTGTATCACTGTGTGTGTGCGTGTCAGTGTGTCTCACTGTGTGTGTGTGTGTCAGTGTGTATCACTGTGTGTGTGTATTAGTGTGTGTCACTGTGTGTGTGTGTCAGTGTGTATCACTGTGTGTGTGTGTCAGTGTGTATCACTGTGTGTGTGTGTCAGTGTGTATCACTGCGTGTGTGTGTCAGTGTGTCTCACTGTGTGTGTGTGTCAGTGTGTCTCACTGTGTGTGTGTGTGTCAGTGTGTATCACTGTGTGTGTGTGTCAGTGTGTGTCACTGTGTGTGTGAGTGTGTGTCAGTGTGTATCACTGTGTGTGTGTGTGTCAGTGTGTGTCACTGTGTGTGTGAGTGTGTGTCAGTGTGTATCACTGTGTGTGTGTGTCAGTGTGTCTCACTGTGTGTGTGTGTCAGTGTGTCTCACTGTGTGTGTTTGTCAGTGTGTATCACTGTGTGTGTGTCTCACTGTGTGTGTGCATGTCAGTGTGTATCACTGTGTGTGTGTGTCAGTGTGTGTCACTGTGTGTGTGAGTGTGTGTCAGTGTGTATCACTGTGTGTGTGTGTCAGTGTGTCTCACTGTGTGTGTGTGTCAGTGTGTCTCACTGTGTGTGTGTGTCAGTGTGTATCACTGTGTGTGTGTCTCACTGTGTGTGTGCATGTCAGTGTGTGTCACTGTTTGTGTGAGTGTGTGTCAGTGTGTATCACTGTGTGTTTTTGTCAGTGTGTGTGTGTGTCAGTGTGTGTCACTGTGTGTGTGTGTGTATCAGTGTGTGTGAGGGTCAGTGTCGATGTGTGTGTCAGTGTGTGTCACTGTGTGTGTGAGTGTGTGTGTCAGTGTGCATCACTGTGTGTGTGTGTGTGTGTGTGGGTCAGTGTGTATCACTGTGTGTGTGTGGGTCAGTGTGTGTCACTGTGTGTCTGTGTGTATCACTGTATGTGTGTCACTGAGTGTGTGTGTGTCAGTGTGTATCACTGTGTGTGTGTGTCAGTGTGTATCACTGTGTGTGTGAGTGTGTGTGTGTGTCAGTGTGCATCACTGTGTGTGTGTATGGTTCAGTGTGTATCACTGAGTGTGTGTGGGTCAGTGTGTGTCACTGTGTGTGTCAGTGTGTATCACTGTGTGTGTGTGTGGGTCAGTGTGTATCACTGTGTGTGTGTGTGTGTCAGGGTGTATCACTGTGTGTATGTGTGTATGTGTCAATGTGTATCACTGTGCGTGTGTCAGTGTGTATCACTGTGTGTGTATGTGTCAATGTGTATCACTGTGTGTTTGTCAATGTGTATCACTGTGTGTGTGTCAATGTGTATCACTGTGTGTGTATGTGTCAATGTGTATCACTGTGTGTTTGTCAATGTGTATCACTGTGTGTGTGTCAATGTGTATCACTGTATGTGTGTGTGTGTGTGCCAGTGCGTATCAGTGTGTGTGACAGTGTGTATCACTGTTTGTGTGTGTCAGTGTGTATCACTGTGTGTGTGTGTGTGGGTCAGTGTGTATCACTGTGTGTGTGTGCAAGTGTGTATCACTGCGTGTGTGAGGGACAGTGTCACTGTGTGTGTGTGTGTGTGTCAGTGTGTATCACTGTGTGTGTGTCAGTGTGTGTCACTGTGTGTGTGTGTCAGTGTGTATCACTGTGTGTGTGTGTGTGTCAGTGTGTATCACTGTGTGTGTGTCAGTGTGTATCACTGTGTGTGTGTGTGCCAGTGCGTATCACTGTGTGTGTCAGTGTGTGTCACTGTGTGTGTGTGTCAGTGTGTATCACTGTGTGTGTGTGTGGGTCAGTGTGTATCACTGTGTGTGTGTGTGTGTCAGGGTGTATCACTGCGTGTGTGAGGGACAGTGTCACTGTCTTTGTGTGTGTGTGTGTGTGTGTGTCAGTGTGTATCACTGTGTGTGTGTCAGTGTGTGTCACTGTGTGTGTGTGTCAGTGTGTATCACGATGTGTGTGTGTGTGTGTGTCAGTGTGTATCACTGTGTGTGTGGGTCAGTGTGTGTCACTGTGTGTGTGTCAGTGTGTATCACTGTGTGTGTGTGTGTCAGTGTGTATCACTGTGTGTGTGTGTCAGTGTGTATCACTGTGTGTGTATGTGTCAGTGTGTATCACTGTGTGTGTGTGTCTCAGTGTGTATCACTGTGTGTGTGTCACTGAGTGTGTGTGTTTCAGTGTGTATCACTGTGTGTGTGAGTGTGTGTGTCAGTGTGTATCACTGTGTGTGTGTCACTGTGTGTCACTGAGTGTGTGTGTGTCAGTGTGTATCACTGTGTGTGTGTGTCAGTGTGTATCACTGTGTGTGTGGGTCAGTGTGTATCACTGTGTGTGTGTGTGTCATTGTGTATCACTGGGCGTGTGTGTGTGTCAGTGTGTATCACTGTGTGAGTGTGTGTGTGTGTCAGTGTGTATCACTGCGTGTGTGTGTGTGTGGGTGTCAGTGTGTATCACTGCGTGTGTGTGTGTGTCAGTGTGTATCACTGCGTGTGTGAGCGACAGTGTCACTGTGTGTGTGTGTGTCACTTTGTGTGTGAGTGTGTGTGTCAGTGTGCATCATTGTGTGTGTGTGTGTGTGGGTCAGTGTGTATCACTCTGTGTGTGTCTGTGTCAGTGCGTGTCACTGTGTGTGTCAGTGTGTATCACTGTGTGTGTGTGTGTTTGTGTGTCAATGTGTATCACTGCGTGTGTGAGCGACAGTGTAACTGTGTGTGTGTGTGTGTGTGTGTGTCAGTGTGTATCAATGTGTGTGTGTAACATTGTGTGTGAGTGTGTGTGTCAGTGTGCATCACTGTGTGTGTGTGTGTGGGTCAGTGTGTATCACTGTGTGTGTGTGTGGGTCAGTGTGTGTCACTGTGTGTGTCAGTACTTTTCACTGTGTGTGTGTGTCAGTGTGTATCACTGTGTGTGTCACTGTGTGTGTGTGTGTGTCAGTGTGTATCACTGTGTGTGTGTGTGTCAGTGTGTATCAATGTGTGTGTGTGTATGTGTCAATGTGTATCACTGTGTGTGTGTGTTTGTGTGTCAGTGTGTATCACTGTGTGTGTGTGTGTGGGTCAGTGTGTGTCACTGTGTGTGTCAGTATGTATCACTGTGTGTGTGTGTCAGCGTGTATCACTGTGTGTGTCACTGGGTGTGTGTGTGTGTGTCAGTGTGTATTACTGTGTGTGTGTGTGTGTGTGTGTGTGTGCCAGTGCGTATCACTGTGTGTGTCAGTGTGTATCACTGTGTGTGTGTGTCAGTGTGTATCACTGTGTGTGTGTGTGTGTGTGTCAGTGTGTATCACTGTGTGTGTGTGTGTGTCAATGTGTATCACTGTGTGTGTGTGTCAATGTGTATCACTGTGTGTGTGTGTGGGTCAGTGTGTATCACTGTGTGTGTGTGTCAGTGTGTATCACTGCGTGTGTGAGGGACAGTGTCACTGTGTGTGTGTGTGTGTGTGTGTCAGTGTGTATCACTGTGTGTGTGTCAGTGTGTGTCACTGTGTGTGTGTGTCAGTGTGTATCACTGTGTGTGTGTGTGTGTCAGTGTGTATCACTGTGTGTGTGGGTCAGTGTGTGTCACTGTGTGTGTGTCAGTGTGTATCACTGTGTGTGTGTGTGTGTGTCAGTGTGTATCACTGTGTGTGTGTGTGTCAGTGTGTATCACTATGTGTGTGGGTCAGTGTGTGTCACTGTGTGTGTGTCAGTGTGTATCACTGTGTGTGTGTCAGTGTGTATCACTGTGTGTGTGTGTGCCAGTGCGTATCACTGTGTGTGTCAGTGTGTGTCACTGTGTGTGTGTGTGTCAGTGTGTCTCACTGTGTGTGTGCATGTCAGTGTGTGTCACTGTGTGTGTGTGGGTCAGTGTGTATCACTGTGTGTGTGTGTCAGTGTGTGTCACTGTGTGTGTGAGTGTGTGTCAGTGTGTGTCACTGTGTGTGTGAGTGTCAGTGTGTATCACTGTGTGTGTGTATTAGTGTGTGTCACTGTGTGTGTGTGTCAGTGTGTATCACTGTGTGTGTGTGTGTCAGTGTGTATCACTGTGTGTGTGTATCAGTGTGTGTCACTGTATGTGTGTCAGTGTGTCTCACTGTGTGCGTGTATCAGTGTGTGTCACTGTGTGTGTGTCAATGTGTATCACCGTGTGTGTGTGTCAGTGTGTCTCACTGTGTGCGTGTATCAGTGTGTGTCACTGTGTGTGTGTCAGTGTGTATCACTGTGTGTGTATCAGTGTGTGTCACTGTGTGTGTGTCAGTGTGTATCACTGTGTGTGTGTGTCAGTGTGTATCACTGTGTGTGTGTGTCAGTGTGTCTCACTGTGTGTGTGTGTCAGTGTGTCTCACTGTGTGTGTGTGTGTCAGTGTGTATCACTGTGTGTGTGTGTCAGTGTGTGTCACTGTGTGTGTGAGTGTGTGTCAGTGTGTATCACTGTGTGTGTGTGTCAGTGTGTGTCACTGTGTGTGTGAGTGTGTGTCAGTGTGTATCACTGTGTGTGTGTGTCAGTGTGTCTCACTGTGTGTGTGTGTCAGTGTGTCTCACTGTGTGTGTGTGTCAGTGTGTATCACTGTGTGTGTGTCTCACTGTGTGTGTGCATGTCAGTGTGTGTCACTGTGTGTGTGAGTGTGTGTCAGTGTGTATCACTGTGTGTTTTTGTCAGTGTGTGTGTGTGTCAGTGTGTGTCACTGTGTGTGTGTGTGTATCAGTGTGTGTGAGTGTCAGTGTCGATGTGTGTGTCAGTGTGTGTCACTGTGTGTGTGAGTGTGTGTGTCAGTGTGCATCACTGTGTGTGTGTGTGTGGGTCGGTGTGTATCACTGTGTGTGTGTGGGTCAGTGTGTGTGTCACTGAGTGTGTGTGTGTCAGTGTGTATCACTGTGTGTGTGTGTCAGTGTGTATCACTGTGTGTGTGAGTGTGTGTGTGTCGTGTGCATCACTGTGTGTGTGTATGGTTCAGTGTGTATCACTGAGTGTGTGTGGGTCAGTGTGTGTCACTGTGTGTGTCAGTGTGTATCACTGTGTGTGTGTGTCAGTGTGTATCACTGTGTGTGTGTGTGGGTCAGTGTGTATCACTGTGTGTGTGTGTGTCAGTGTGTATCACTGCGTGTGTGAGGGACAGTGTAACTGTGTGTGTGTGTGTGTGTGTCAGTGTGTATCACTGTGTGTGTGTCAGTGTGTGTCACTGTGTGTGTGTGTCAGTGTGTATCACAGTGTGTGTGTGTGTCAGTGCGTATCACTGTGTGTGTCAGTGTGTATCACTGTGTGTGTGTGTCAGTGTGTATCACTGTGTGTGTGGGTCAGTGTGTATCACTGTGTGTGTGTGTGGGTCAGTGTGTATCACTGTGTGTGTGTGTGTCAGTGTGTATCACTGCGTGTGTGAGGGACAGTGTCACTGTCTGTGTGTGTGTGTCAGTGTGTATCACTGTGTGTGTGTCAGTGTGTGTCACTGTGTGTGTGTGTCAGTGTGTATCACTGTGTGTGTGTGTCAGTGTGTATCACTGTGTGTGTGTGTGTGTCAGTGCGTATCACTGTGTGTGTCAGTGTGTATCACTGTGCGTGTGTGTCAGTGTGTGTCACTGTGTGTGTCAGTGTGTATCACTGTGTGTATGTGTCAATGTGTATCACTGTGTGTGTGTCAGTGTGTATCACTGTGTGTGTATGTGTCAATGTGTATCACTGTGTGTGTGTCAATGTGTATCACTGTGTGTGTGTCAATGTGTATCACTGTGTGTGTGAGTGTGTGTCAGTGCGTATCACTGTGTGTGTGTATCAGTGTGTGTCACTGTGTGTGTGAGTGTGTGTCAGTGTGTATCACTGTGTGTGTTTGTCAGTGTGTCTCACTGTGTGTGTGTGTCAGTGTGTCTCACTGTGTGTGTGTGTCAGTGTGTATCACTGTGTGTGTGTCTCACTGTGTGTGTGCATGTCAGTGTGTGTCACTGTGTGTGTGAGTGTGTGTCAGTGTGTATCACTGTGTGTTTTTGTCAGTGTGTGTGTGTGTCAGTGTGTGTCACTGTGTGTGTGTGTGTATCAGTGTGTGTGAGGGTCAGTGTCGATGTGTGTGTCAGTGTGTGTCACTGTGTGTGTGAGTGTGTGTGTCAGTGTGCATCACTGTGTGTGTGTGTGGGTCAGTGTGTATCACTGTGTGTGTGTGGGTCAGTGTGTGTCACTGTGTGTCTGTGTGTATCACTGTGTGTGTGTCACTGAGTGTGTGTGTGTGTCAGTGTGTATCACTGTGTGTGTGTGTCGTGTGCATCACTGTGTGTGTGTATGGTTCAGTGTGTATCACTGAGTGTGTGTGGGTCAGTGTGTGTCACTGTGTGTGTCAGTGTGTGTCACTGTGTGTGTGTGTCAGTGTGTATCACTGTGTGTGTGTGTGGGTCAGTGTGTATCACTGTGTGTGTGTGTGTCAGTGTGTATCACTGCGTGTGTGAGGGACAGTGTCACTGTGTGTGTGTGTGTGTGTGTGTGTGTGTCAGTGTGTATCACTGTGTGTGTGTCAGTGTGTGTCACTGTGTGTGTGTCAGTGTGTATCACTGTGTGTGTGTGTGTGTGTCAGTGCGTATCACTGTGTGTGTCAGTGTGCATCACTGTGTGTGTGTGTCAGTGTGTATCACTGTGTGTGTGGTTCAGTGTGTATCACTGTGTGTGTGTGGGTCAGTGTGTATCACTGTGTGTGTGTGTGTCAGTGTGTATCACTGCGTGTGTGAGGGACAGTGTCACTGTCTGTGTGTGTGTGTCAGTGTGTATCACTGTGTGTGTCAGTGTGTGTCACTGTGTGTTTGTGTCAGTGTGTATCACTGTGTGTGTGTGTCAGTGTGTATCACTGTGTGTGTGTGTGTGTCAGTGCGTATCACTGTGTGTGTCAGTGTGTATCACTGTGCGTGTGTGTCAGTGTGTATCACTGTGTGTGTGTGTGTGTGTGTCAGTGTGTATCACTGTGTGTATGTGTCAATGTGTATCACTGTGTATGTGTCAGTGTGTATCACTGTGTGTGTATGTGTCAATGTGTATCACTGTGTGTGTGTCAATGTGTATCACTGTGTGTGTGTCAATGTGTATCACTGTGTGTGTGAGTGTGTGTCAGTGTGTATCACTGTGTGTGTTTGTCAGTGTGTCTCACTGTGTGTGTGTGTCAGTGTGTCTCACTGTGTGTGTGTGTCAGTGTGTATCACTGTGTGTGTGTCTCACTGTGTGTGTGCATGTCAGTGTGTGTCACTGTGTGTGTGAGTGTGTGTCAGTGTGTATCACTGTGTGTTTTTGTCAGTGTGTGTGTGTGTCAGTGTGTGTCACTGTGTGTGTGTGTGTGTCAGTGTGTGTGAGGGTCAGTGTCGATGTGTGTGTCAGTGTGTATCACTGTGTGTGTGAGTGTGTGTGTCAGTGTGCATCACTGTGTGTGTGTGTGTGGGTCGGTGTGTATCACTGTGTGTGTGTGGGTCAGTGTGTGTCACTGTGTGTCTGTGTGTATCACTGTGTGTGTGTCACTGAGTGTGTGTGTGTCAGTGTGTATCACTGTGTGTGTGTGTGTGTCAGTGTGTATCACTGTGTGTGTGAGTGTGTGTGTGTCAGTGTGCATCACTGTGTGTGTGTATGGTTCAGTGTGTATCACTGAGTGTGTGTGGGTCAGTGTGTGTCACTGTGTGTGTCAGTGTGTATCACTGTGTGTGTGTGTCAGTGTGTATCACTGTGTGTGTGTGTGGGTCAGTGTGTATCACTGTGTGTGTGTGTCAGTGTGTATCACTGCGTGTGTGAGGGACAGTGTCACTGTGTGTGTGTGTGTGTCAGTGTGTATCACTGTGTGTGTGTCAGTGTGTGTCACTGTGTGTGTGTGTCAGTGTGTATCACTGTGTGTGTGTGTGTGTCAGTGCGTATCACTGTGCGTGTCAGTGTGTATCACTGTGTGTGTGTGTCAGTGTGTATCACTGTGTGTGTGGGTCAGTGTGTATCACTGTGTGTGTGTGTGGGTCAGTGTGTATCACTGTGTGTGTGTGTGTCAGTGTGTATCACTGCGTGTGTGAGGGACAGTGTCACTGTCTGTGTGTGTGTGTCAGTGTGTATCACTGTGTGTGTGTCAGTGTGTGTCACTGTGTGTGTGTGTCAGTGTGTATCACTGTGTGTGTGTGTCAGTGTGTATCACTGTGTGTGTGTGTGTGTCAGTGCGTATCACTGTGCGTGTGTGTCAGTGTGTATCACTGTGTGTGTGTGTGTGTCAGTGTGTATCACTGTGTGTATGTGTGTATGTGTCAATGTGTATTACTGTGTGTGTGTCAGTGTGTATCACTGTGTGTGTATGTGTCAATGTGTATCACTGTGTGTGTGTCAATGTGTATCACTGTGTGTGTGTCAATGTGTATCACTGTGTGTGTGTGTGTGTGTGTGTGTGCCAGTGCGTATCAGTGTGTGTGACAGTGTGTATCACTGTTTGTGTGTGTCAGTGTGTATCACTGTGTGTGTGCGTGTGGGTCAGTGTGTATCACTGTGTGTGTGTGTCAGTGTGTATCACTGCGTGTGTGAGGGACAGTGTCACTGTGTGTGTGTGTGTGTGTGTGTCAGTGTGTATCACTGTGTGTGTGTCAGTGTGTGTCACTGTGTGTGTGTGTCAGTGTGTATCACTGTGTGTGTGTGTGTGTGTGTGTGTCAGTGTGTATCACTGTGTGTGTGGGTCAGTGTGTGTCACTGTGTGTGTGTCAGTGTGTATCACTGTGTGTGTGTGTGTCAGTGTGTATCACTGTGTGTGTGTGTGTGTGTCAATGTGTATCGCTGTGTGTGTGTGTGTGTGTCAGTGTGTATCGCTGTGTGTGTGTGTGTGTGTCAGTGTGTATCCCCCTGTGTGTGGGTCAGTGTGTTTCACTGTGTGTGTGTCAGTGTGTATCACTGTGTGTGTGTGTGTGTGTGTGGGTTAGTGTGTGTCACTGTGTGTGTGTCAGTGTGTATCACTGTGTGTGTGTCAGTGTGTATCACTGTGTGTGTGCCAGTGCGTATCACTGTGTGTGTCAGTGTGTGTCACTGTGTGTGTGTTTCAGTGTGTATCACTGTGTGTGTGTGTGTGTGTGTCAGTGTGTATCACTGTGTGTGTGTCAGTGTGTATCACTGCGTGTGTGAGGGACAGTGTCACTGTGTGTGTGTGTGTGTGTGTGTTTGTGTGTCAGTGTGTATCACTGTGTGTGTGTCAGTGTGTGTCACTGTGTGTGTGTGTCAGTGTGTATCACTGTGTGTGTGTGTGTGTGTGTGTGTGTGTCAGTGTGTATCACTGTGTGTGTGTGTGTCAGTGTGTATCACTCTGTGTGTGGGTCAGTGTGTTTCACTGTGTGTGTGTCAGTGTGTATCACTGTGTGTGTGTGTGGGTTAGTGTGTGTCACTGTGTGTGTGTCAGTGTGTATCACTGTGTGTGTGTGTGTGTCAGTGTGTATCACTGTGTGTGTGTCATTGTGTATCACTGTGTGTGTGTCTCAGTGTGTATCACTGTGTGTGTGTCACTGAGTGTGTGTGTGTCAGTGTGTATCACTGTGTGTGTGAGTGTGTGTGTCAGTGTGTCTCACTGTGTGTGTGTGTGTCAGTGTGTATCACTGTGTGTGTGTGTCAGTGTGTGTCACTGTGTGTGTGAGTGTGTGTCAGTGTGTATCACTGTGTGTGTGTGTCAGTGTGTGTCACTGTGTGTGTGAGTGTGTGTCAGTGTGTATCACTGTGTGTGTGTGTCAGTGTGTCTCACTGTGTGTGTGTGTCAGTGTGTCTCACTGTGTGTGTGTGTCAGTGTGTATCACTGTGTGTGTGTCTCACTGTGTGTGTGCATGTCAGTGTGTGTCACTGTGTGTGTGAGTGTGTGTCAGTGTGTATCACTGTGTGTTTTTGTCAGTGTGTGTGTGTGTCAGTGTGTGTCACTGTGTGTGTGTGTGTATCAGTGTGTGTGAGTGTCAGTGTCGATGTGTGTGTCAGTGTGTGTCACTGTGTGTGTGAGTGTGTGTGTCAGTGTGCATCACTGTGTGTGTGTGTGTGGGTCGGTGTGTATCACTGTGTGTGTGTGGGTCAGTGTGTGTGTCACTGAGTGTGTGTGTGTCAGTGTGTATCACTGTGTGTGTGTGTCAGTGTGTATCACTGTGTGTGTGAGTGTGTGTGTGTCGTGTGCATCACTGTGTGTGTGTATGGTTCAGTGTGTATCACTGAGTGTGTGTGGGTCAGTGTGTGTCACTGTGTGTGTCAGTGTGTATCACTGTGTGTGTGTGTCAGTGTGTATCACTGTGTGTGTGTGTGGGTCAGTGTGTATCACTGTGTGTGTGTGTGTCAGTGTGTATCACTGCGTGTGTGAGGGACAGTGTAACTGTGTGTGTGTGTGTGTGTGTCAGTGTGTATCACTGTGTGTGTGTCAGTGTGTGTCACTGTGTGTGTGTGTCAGTGTGTATCACAGTGTGTGTGTGTGTCAGTGCGTATCAATGTGTGTGTCAGTGTGTATCACTGTGTGTGTGTGTCAGTGTGTATCACTGTGTGTGTGGGTCAGTGTGTATCACTGTGTGTGTGTGTGGGTCAGTGTGTATCACTGTGTGTGTGTGTGTCAGTGTGTATCACTGCGTGTGTGAGGGACAGTGTCACTGTCTGTGTGTGTGTGTCAGTGTGTATCACTGTGTGTGTGTCAGTGTGTGTCACTGTGTGTGTGTGTCAGTGTGTATCACTGTGTGTGTGTGTCAGTGTGTATCACTGTGTGTGTGTGTGTGTCAGTGCGTATCACTGTGTGTGTCAGTGTGTATCACTGTGCGTGTGTGTCAGTGTGTGTCACTGTGTGTGTCAGTGTGTATCACTGTGTGTATGTGTCAATGTGTATCACTGTGTGTGTGTCAGTGTGTATCACTGTGTGTGTATGTGTCAATGTGTATCACTGTGTGTGTGTCAATGTGTATCACTGTGTGTGTGTCAATGTGTATCACTGTGTGTGTGAGTGTGTGTCAGTGCGTATCACTGTGTGTGTGTATCAGTGTGTGTCACTGTGTGTGTGAGTGTGTGTCAGTGTGTATCACTGTGTGTGTTTGTCAGTGTGTCTCACTGTGTGTGTGTGTCAGTGTGTCTCACTGTGTGTGTGTGTCAGTGTGTATCACTGTGTGTGTGTCTCACTGTGTGTGTGCATGTCAGTGTGTGTCACTGTGTGTGTGAGTGTGTGTCAGTGTGTATCACTGTGTGTTTTTGTCAGTGTGTGTGTGTGTCAGTGTGTGTCACTGTGTGTGTGTGTGTATCAGTGTGTGTGAGGGTCAGTGTCGATGTGTGTGTCAGTGTGTGTCACTGTGTGTGTGAGTGTGTGTGTCAGTGTGCATCACTGTGTGTGTGTGTGGGTCAGTGTGTATCACTGTGTGTGTGTGGGTCAGTGTGTGTCACTGTGTGTCTGTGTGTATCACTGTGTGTGTGTCACTGAGTGTGTGTGTGTGTCAGTGTGTATCACTGTGTGTGTGTGTCGTGTGCATCACTGTGTGTGTGTATGGTTCAGTGTGTATCACTGAGTGTGTGTGGGTCAGTGTGTGTCACTGTGTGTGTCAGTGTGTGTCACTGTGTGTGTGTGTCAGTGTGTATCACTGTGTGTGTGTGTGGGTCAGTGTGTATCACTGTGTGTGTGTGTGTCAGTGTGTATCACTGCGTGTGTGAGGGACAGTGTCACTGTGTGTGTGTGTGTGTGTGTGTGTGTGTCAGTGTGTATCACTGTGTGTGTGTCAGTGTGTGTCACTGTGTGTGTGTCAGTGTGTATCACTGTGTGTGTGTGTGTGTGTCAGTGCGTATCACTGTGTGTGTCAGTGTGCATCACTGTGTGTGTGTGTCAGTGTGTATCACTGTGTGTGTGGTTCAGTGTGTATCACTGTGTGTGTGTGGGTCAGTGTGTATCACTGTGTGTGTGTGTGTCAGTGTGTATCACTGCGTGTGTGAGGGACAGTGTCACTGTCTGTGTGTGTGTGTCAGTGTGTATCACTGTGTGTGTCAGTGTGTGTCACTGTGTGTTTGTGTCAGTGTGTATCACTGTGTGTGTGTGTCAGTGTGTATCACTGTGTGTGTGTGTGTGTCAGTGCGTATCACTGTGTGTGTCAGTGTGTATCACTGTGCGTGTGTGTCAGTGTGTATCACTGTGTGTGTGTGTGTGTGTGTCAGTGTGTATCACTGTGTGTATGTGTCAATGTGTATCACTGTGTATGTGTCAGTGTGTATCACTGTGTGTGTATGTGTCAATGTGTATCACTGTGTGTGTGTCAATGTGTATCACTGTGTGTGTGTCAATGTGTATCACTGTGTGTGTGAGTGTGTGTCAGTGTGTATCACTGTGTGTGTTTGTCAGTGTGTCTCACTGTGTGTGTGTGTCAGTGTGTCTCACTGTGTGTGTGTGTCAGTGTGTATCACTGTGTGTGTGTCTCACTGTGTGTGTGCATGTCAGTGTGTGTCACTGTGTGTGTGAGTGTGTGTCAGTGTGTATCACTGTGTGTTTTTGTCAGTGTGTGTGTGTGTCAGTGTGTGTCACTGTGTGTGTGTGTGTGTCAGTGTGTGTGAGGGTCAGTGTCGATGTGTGTGTCAGTGTGTATCACTGTGTGTGTGAGTGTGTGTGTCAGTGTGCATCACTGTGTGTGTGTGTGTGGGTCGGTGTGTATCACTGTGTGTGTGTGGGTCAGTGTGTGTCACTGTGTGTCTGTGTGTATCACTGTGTGTGTGTCACTGAGTGTGTGTGTGTCAGTGTGTATCACTGTGTGTGTGTGTGTGTCAGTGTGTATCACTGTGTGTGTGAGTGTGTGTGTGTCAGTGTGCATCACTGTGTGTGTGTATGGTTCAGTGTGTATCACTGAGTGTGTGTGGGTCAGTGTGTGTCACTGTGTGTGTCAGTGTGTATCACTGTGTGTGTGTGTCAGTGTGTATCACTGTGTGTGTGTGTGGGTCAGTGTGTATCACTGTGTGTGTGTGTCAGTGTGTATCACTGCGTGTGTGAGGGACAGTGTCACTGTGTGTGTGTGTCAGTGTGTATCACTGTGTGTGTGTCAGTGTGTGTCACTGTGTGTGTGTGTCAGTGTGTATCACTGTGTGTGTGTGTGTGTCAGTGCGTATCACTGTGCGTGTCAGTGTGTATCACTGTGTGTGTGTGTCAGTGTGTATCACTGTGTGTGTGGGTCAGTGTGTATCACTGTGTGTGTGTGTGGGTCAGTGTGTATCACTGTGTGTGTGTGTGTCAGTGTGTATCACTGCGTGTGTGAGGGACAGTGTCACTGTCTGTGTGTGTGTGTCAGTGTGTATCACTGTGTGTGTGTCAGTGTGTGTCACTGTGTGTGTGTGTCAGTGTGTATCACTGTGTGTGTGTGTCAGTGTGTATCACTGTGTGTGTGTGTGTGTCAGTGCGTATCACTGTGCGTGTGTGTCAGTGTGTATCACTGTGTGTGTGTGTGTGTCAGTGTGTATCACTGTGTGTATGTGTGTATGTGTCAATGTGTATTACTGTGTGTGTGTCAGTGTGTATCACTGTGTGTGTATGTGTCAATGTGTATCACTGTGTGTGTGTCAATGTGTATCACTGTGTGTGTGTCAATGTGTATCACTGTGTGTGTGTGTGTGTGTGTGTGTGCCAGTGCGTATCAGTGTGTGTGACAGTGTGTATCACTGTTTGTGTGTGTCAGTGTGTATCACTGTGTGTGTGCGTGTGGGTCAGTGTGTATCACTGTGTGTGTGTGTCAGTGTGTATCACTGCGTGTGTGAGGGACAGTGTCACTGTGTGTGTGTGTGTGTGTGTGTCAGTGTGTATCACTGTGTGTGTGTCAGTGTGTGTCACTGTGTGTGTGTGTCAGTGTGTATCACTGTGTGTGTGTGTGTGTGTGTGTGTCAGTGTGTATCACTGTGTGTGTGGGTCAGTGTGTGTCACTGTGTGTGTGTCAGTGTGTATCACTGTGTGTGTGTGTGTCAGTGTGTATCACTGTGTGTGTGTGTGTGTGTCAATGTGTATCGCTGTGTGTGTGTGTGTGTGTCAGTGTGTATCGCTGTGTGTGTGTGTGTGTGTCAGTGTGTATCCCCCTGTGTGTGGGTCAGTGTGTTTCACTGTGTGTGTGTCAGTGTGTATCACTGTGTGTGTGTGTGTGTGTGTGGGTTAGTGTGTGTCACTGTGTGTGTGTCAGTGTGTATCACTGTGTGTGTGTCAGTGTGTATCACTGTGTGTGTGCCAGTGCGTATCACTGTGTGTGTCAGTGTGTGTCACTGTGTGTGTGTTTCAGTGTGTATCACTGTGTGTGTGTGTGTGTGTGTCAGTGTGTATCACTGTGTGTGTGTCAGTGTGTATCACTGCGTGTGTGAGGGACAGTGTCACTGTGTGTGTGTGTGTGTGTGTGTTTGTGTGTCAGTGTGTATCACTGTGTGTGTGTCAGTGTGTGTCACTGTGTGTGTGTGTCAGTGTGTATCACTGTGTGTGTGTGTGTGTGTGTGTGTGTGTCAGTGTGTATCACTGTGTGTGTGTGTGTCAGTGTGTATCACTCTGTGTGTGGGTCAGTGTGTTTCACTGTGTGTGTGTCAGTGTGTATCACTGTGTGTGTGTGTGGGTTAGTGTGTGTCACTGTGTGTGTGTCAGTGTGTATCACTGTGTGTGTGTGTGTGTCAGTGTGTATCACTGTGTGTGTGTCATTGTGTATCACTGTGTGTGTGTCTCAGTGTGTATCACTGTGTGTGTGTCACTGAGTGTGTGTGTGTCAGTGTGTATCACTGTGTGTGTGAGTGTGTGTGTCAGTGTGCATCACTGTGTGTGTCAGTGTGCATCACTGTGTGTGTGTATGGTTCAGTGTGTATCACTGAGTGTGTGTGTGTCAATGTGTATCACTGTGTGTGTGTCACTGTGTGTCACTGACTGTGTGTGTCAGTGTGTATCACTGTGTGTGTGTCACTGTGTGTCACTGAGTGTGTGTGTGTCAGTGTGTATCACTGTGTGTGTGTGTCAGTGTGTATCACTGTGTGTGTCAGTGTGTATCACTGTGCGTGTGTGTCAGTGTGTGTCACTGTGTGTGTGTCAGTGTGTATCACTGTGTGTATGTGTCAATGTGTATCACTGTGTGTGTGTCAGTGTGTATCACTGTGTGTGTATTTGTCAATGTGTATCACTGTGTGTGTGTCAATGTGTATCACTGTGTGTGTGTCAATGTGTATCACTGTGTGTGTGAGTGTGTGTCAGTGTGTATCACTGTGTGTGTGTATCAGTGTGTGTCACTGTGTGTGTGAGTGTGTGTCAGTGTGTATCACTGTGTGTGTTTGTCAGTGTGTCTCACTGTGTGTGTGTGTCAGTGTGTCTCACTGTGTGTGTGTGTCAGTGTGTATCACTGTGTGTGTGTCTCACTGTGTGTGTGCATGTCAGTGTGTGTCACTGTGTGTGTGAGTGTGTGTCAGTGTGTATCACTGTGTGTTTTTGTCAGTGTGTGTGTGTGTCAGTGTGTGTCACTGTGTGTGTGTGTGTATCAGTGTGTGTGAGGGTCAGTGTCGATGTGTGTGTCAGTGTGTGTCACTGTGTGTGTGAGTGTGTGTGTCAGTGTGCATCACTGTGTGTGTGTGTGGGTCAGTGTGTATCACTGTGTGTGTGTGGGTCAGTGTGTGTCACTGTGTGTCTGTGTGTATCACTGTGTGTGTGTCACTGAGTGTGTGTGTGTCAGTGTGTATCACTGTGTGTGTGTGTCAGTGTGTATCACTGTGTGTGTGAGTGTGTGTGTGTCGTGTGCATCACTGTGTGTGTGAATGGTTCAGTGTGTATCACTGAGTGTGTGTGGGTCAGTGTGTGTCACTGTGTGTGTCAGTGTGTATCACTGTGTGTGTGTGTCAGTGTGTATCACTGTGTGTGTGTGTGGGTCAGTGTGTATCACTGTGTGTGTGTGTGTCAGTGTGTATCACTGCGTGTGTGAGGGACAGTGTCACTGTGTGTGTGTGTGTGTGTGTGTCAGTGTGTATCACTGTGTGTGTGTCAGTGTGTGTCACTGTGTGTGTGTCAGTGTGTATCACTGTGTGTGTGTGTGTCAGTGCGTATCACTGTGTGTGTCAGTGTGCATCACTGTGTGTGTGTGTCAGTGTGTATCACTGTGTGTGTGGTTCAGTGTGTATCACTGTGTGTGTGTGGGTCAGTGTGTATCACTGTGTGTGTGTGTGTCAGTGTGTATCACTGCGTGTGTGAGGGACAGTGTCACTGTCTGTGTGTGTGTGTGTCAGTGTGTATCACTGTGTGTGTCAGTGTGTGTCACTGTGTGTTTGTGTCAGTGTGTATCACTGTGTGTGTGTGTCAGTGTGTATCACTGTGTGTGTGTGTGTGTCAGTGCGTATCACTGTGTGTGTCAGTGTGTATCACTGTGCGTGTGTGTCAGTGTGTATCACTGTGTGTGTGTGTGTGTGTGTGTCAGTGTGTATCACTGTGTGTATGTGTCAATGTGTATCACTGTGTATGTGTCAGTGTGTATCACTGTGTGTGTATGTGTCAATGTGTATCACTGTGTGTGTGTCAATGTGTATCACTGTGTGTGTGTCAATGTGTATCACTGTGTGTGTGAGTGTGTGTCAGTGTGTATCACTGTGTGTGTGTATCAGTGTGTGTCACTGTGTGTGTGAGTGTGTGTCAGTGTGTATCACTGTGTGTGTTTGTCAGTGTGTCTCACTGTGTGTGTGTGTCAGTGTGTCTCACTGTGTGTGTGTGTCAGTGTGTATCACTGTGTGTGTGTCTCACTGTGTGTGTGCATGTCAGTGTGTGTCACTGTGTGTGTGAGTGTGTGTCAGTGTGTATCACTGTGTGTTTTTGTCAGTGTGTGTGTGTGTCAGTGTGTGTCACTGTGTGTGTGTGTGTGTCAGTGTGTGTGAGGGTCAGTGTCGATGTGTGTGTCAGTGTGTGTCACTGTGTGTGTGAGTGTGTGTGTCAGTGTGCATCACTGTGTGTGTGTGTGTGGGTCGGTGTGTATCACTGTGTGTGTGTGGGTCAGTGTGTGTCACTGTGTGTCTGTGTGTATCACTGTGTGTGTGTCACTGAGTGTGTGTGTGTCAGTGTGTATCACTGTGTGTGTGTGTGTGTCAGTGTGTATCACTGTGTGTGTGAGTGTGTGTGTGTCAGTGTGCATCACTGTGTGTGTGTATGGTTCAGTGTGTATCACTGAGTGTGTGTGGGTCAGTGTGTGTCACTGTGTGTGTCAGTGTGTATCACTGTGTGTGTGTGTCAGTGTGTATCACTGTGTGTGTGTGTGGGTCAGTGTGTATCACTGTGTGTGTGTGTCAGTGTGTATCACTGTGTGTGTGTCAGTGTGTGTCACTGTGTGTGTGTGTCAGTGTGTATCACTGTGTGTGTGTGTGTGTCAGTGCGTATCACTGTGCGTGTCAGTGTGTATCACTGTGTGTGTGTGTCAGTGTGTATCACTGTGTGTGTGGGTCAGTGTGTATCACTGTGTGTGTGTGTGGGTCAGTGTGTATCACTGTGTGTGTGTGTGTCAGTGTGTATCACTGCGTGTGTGAGGGACAGTGTCACTGTCTGTGTGTGTGTGTGTCAGTGTGTATCACTGTGTGTGTGTCAGTGTGTGTCACTGTGTGTGTGTGTCAGTGTGTATCACTGTGTGTGTGTGTCAGTGTGTATCACTGTGTGTGTGTGTGTGTCAGTGCGTATCACTGTGCGTGTCAGTGTGTATCACTGTGTGTGTGTGTCAGTGTGTATCACTGTGTGTGTGGGTCAGTGTGTATCACTGTGTGTGTGTGTGGGTCAGTGTGTATCACTGTGTGTGTGTGTGTCAGTGTGTATCACTGCGTGTGTGAGGGACAGTGTCACTGTCTGTGTGTGTGTGTGTCAGTGTGTATCACTGTGTGTGTGTCAGTGTGTGTCACTGTGTGTGTGTGTCAGTGTGTATCACTGTGTGTGTGTGTCAGTGCGTATCACTGTGCGTGTGTGTCAGTGTGTATCACTGTGTGTGTGTGTGTCAGTGTGTATCACTGTGTGTATGTGTGTATGTGTCAATGTGTATCACTGTGTGTGTGTCAGTGTGTATCACTGTGTGTGTATGTGTCAATGTGTATCACTGTGTGTGTGTCAATGTGTATCACTGTGTGTGTGTCAATGTGTATCACTGTGTGTGTGTGTGTGTGTGTGTGTGTGTGCCAGTGCGTATCAGTGTGTGTGACAGTGTGTATCACTGTTTGTGTGTGTCAGTGTGTATCACTGTGTGTGTGCGTGTGGGTCAGTGTGTATCACTGTGTGTGTGTGTCAGTGTGTATCACTGCGTGTGTGAGGGACAGTGTCACTGTGTGTGTGTGTGTGTGTGTGTGTGTCAGTGTGTATCACTGTGTGTGTGTCAGTGTGTGTCACTGTGTGTGTGTGTCAGTGTGTATCACTGTGTGTGTGTGTGTGTGTGTGTCAGTGTGTATCACTGTGTGTGTGGGTCAGTGTGTGTCACTGTGTGTGTGTCAGTGTGTATCACTGTGTGTGTGTCAGTGTGTATCACTGTGTGTGTGTGTGTGTGTGTCAGTGTGTATCGCTGTGGGTGTGTGTGTGTGTGTCAGTGTGTATCGCTGTGTGTGTGTGTGTGTGTCAGTGTGTATCCCCCTGTGTGTGGGTCAGTGTGTTTCACTGTGTGTGTGTCAGTGTGTATCACTGTGTGTGTGTGTGTGTGTGTGGGTTAGTGTGTGTCACTGTGTGTGTGTCAGTGTGTATCACTGTGTGTGTGTCAGTGTGTATCACTGTGTGTGTGTGTGCCAGTGCGTATCACTGTGTGTGTCAGTGTGTGTCACTGTGTGTGTGTTTCAGTGTGTATCACTGTGTGTGTGTGTGTGTCAGTGTGTATCACTGTGTGTGTGTCAGTGTGTATCACTGCGTGTGTGAGGGACAGTGTCACTGTGTGTGTGTGTGTGTTTGTGTGTCAGTGTGTATCACTGTGTGTGTGTCAGTGTGTGTCACTGGGTGTGTGTGTCAGTGTGTATCACTGTGTGTGTGTGTGTGTGTGTGTGTGTGTGTCAGTGTGTATCACTGTGTGTGTGTGTGTCAGTGTGTATCACTCTGTGTGTGGGTCAGTGTGTTTCACTGTGTGTGTGTCAGTGTGTATCACTGTGTGTGTGTGTGTGGGTTAGTGTGTGTCACTGTGTGTGTGTCAGTGTGTATCACTGTGTGTGTGTGTGTGTGTCAGTGTGTATCACTGTGTGTGTGTCATTGTGTATCACTGTGTGTGTGTGTCTCAGTGTGTATCACTGTGTGTGTGTCACTGAGTGTGTGTGTGTCAGTGTGTATCACTGTGTGTGTGAGTGTGTGTGTCAGTGTGCATCACTGTGTGTGTCAGTGTGCATCACTGTGTGTGTGTATGGTTCAGTGTGTATCACTGAGTGTGTGTGTGTCAGTGTGTATCACTGTGTGTGTGTCACTGTGTGTAACTGTGTGTGTGTGTGTGTGTCAGTGTGTATCAATGTGTGTCTTTAACTTTGTGTGTGAGTGTGTGTGTCAGTGTGCATCACTATGTGTGTGTGTGTGGGTCAGTGTGTATCACTCTGTGTGTGTGTGTGGGTCAGTGTGTGTCACTGTGTGTGTCAGTGTGTATCACTGTGTGTGTCACTGAGTGTGTGTGTGTGTGTCAGTGTGTGTCACTGTGTGTGTGTGTGTGTGTGTCAGTGAGTATCACTGTGTGTTTGTGTATCACTGTGTGTGTGTCAATGTGTATCACTGTGTGTGTGTCAGTGTGTATCACTGTGTGTGTGTGTGTGTGTGCCAGTGCGTATCACTGTGTGTGTCAGTGTGTATCACTGTGTGTGTGTGTCAGTGTTTATCACTGTGTGTGTGTGTGTGTGTGTCAGTGTGTATCACTGTGTGTGTGTGTGTGTCAATGTGTATCACTGTGTGTGTGTGTGTCAATGTGTATCACTGTGTGTGTGTGTGTGTCAGTGTGTATCACTGCGTGTGTGAGGGACAGTGTCACTGTGTGTGTGTGTGTGTGTCAGTGTGTATCACTGTGTGTGTGTTAGTGTGTGTCACTGTGTGTGTGTCAGTGTGTATCACTGTGTGTGTGTGTGTGTCAGTGTGTATCACTGTGTGTGTGGGTCAGTGTGTGTCACTGTGTGTGTGGCAGTGTGTATCACTGTGTGTGTGTCAGTGTGTATCACTGTGTGTGTGTGTCAGTGTGTATCACTATGTGTGTGGGTCAGTGTGTGTCACTGTGTGTGTGTCAGTGTGTATCACTGTGTGTGTGTCAGTGTATATCACTGTGTGTGTGTGTGCCAGTGCGTATCACTGTGTGTGTCAGTGTGTGTCACTTTGTGTGTGTGTCAGTGTGTATCACTGTGTGTGTGGGTCAGTGTGTATCACTGTGTGTGTGTGTGTCAGTGTGTATCACTGTGTGTGTGTGTGTGTGTCAGTGTGTATCACTGTGTGTGTGTGTGTGTCAATGTGTATCACTGTGTGTGTGTGTGTCAATGTGTATCACTGTGTGTGTGTGGGGGCCAGTGTGTATCACTGTGTGTGTGTGTGGGTCAGTGTGTATCACTGTGTGTGTGTGTCAGTGTGTATCACTGCGTGTGTGAGGGACAGTGTCACTGTGTGTGTGTGTGTGTGTGTGTGTGTGTCAGTGTGTATCACTGTGTGTGTGGGTCAGTGTGTGTCACTGTGTGTGTGGCAGTGTGTATCACTGTGTGTGTGTCAGTGTGTATCACTGTGTGTGTGTGTCAGTGTGTATCACTGTGTGTGTGTGTGGGTCAGTGTGTATCACTGTGTGTGTGTGTCAGTGTGTATCACTGCGTGTGTGAGGGACAGTGTCACTGTGTGTGTGTGTGTGTGTCAGTGTGTATCACTGTGTGTGTGTCAGTGTGTGTCACTGTGTGTGTGTGTCAGTGTGTATCACTGTGTGTGTGTGTGTCAGTGTGTATCACTGTGTGTGTGGGTCAGTGTGTGTCACTGTGTGTGTGGCAGTGTGTATCACTGTGTGTGTGTCAGTGTGTATCACTGTGTGTGTGTGTCAGTGTGTATCACTATGTGTGTGGGTCAGTGTGTGTCACTGTGTGTGTGTCAGTGTGTATCACTGTGTGTGTGTCAGTGTATATCACTGTGTGTGTGTGTGCCAGTGCGTATCACTGTGTGTGTCAGTGTGTGTCACTGTGTGTGTGTGTCAGTGTGTATCACTGTGTGTGTGTGTGGGTCAGTGTGTATCACTGTGTGTGTGTGTGTCAGGGTGTATCACTGCGTGTGTGAGGGACAGTGTCACTGTGTGTGTGTGTGTGTGTCAGTGTGTATCACTGTGTGTGTGTCAGTGTGTGTCACTGTGTGTGTGTCAGTGTGTATCACTGTGTGTGTGTGTGTGTGTGTCAGTGTGTATCACTGTGTGTGTGTGTGTGTGTCAGTGTGTATCACTGTTTGTGTGTGTGTGGGTCAGTGTGTGTCACTGTGTGTGTCAGTATGTATCACTGTGTGTGTCAGTGTGTATCACTGTGTGTCACTGGGTGTGTGTGTGTGTCAGTGTGTATCACTGTGTGTGTGTGTGCCAGTGAGTATCACTGTGTGTGTCAGTGTGTATCACTGTGTGTGTGTGTCAGTGTGTATCACTGTGTGTGTGTGTGTGTCAGTGTGTATCACTGTGTGTGTGTGTGTGTCAATGTGTATCACTGTGTGTGTGTGTGTCAATGTGTATCACTGTGTGTGTGTGTGGGTCAGTGTGTATCACTGTGTGTGTGTGTCAGTGTGTATCACTGCGTGTGTGAGGGACAGTTTCACTGTGTGTGTGTGTGTGTCAGTGTGTATCACTGTGTGTGTGTCAGTGTGTGTCACTGTGTGTGTGTGTCAGTGTGTATCACTGTGTGTGTGTGTGTCAGTGTGTATCACTGTGTGTGTGGGTCAGTGTGTGTCACTGTGTGTGTGTCAGTGTGTATCACTGTGTGTGTGTGTGTCAGTGTGTATCACTGTGTGTGTGTGTGTCAGTGTGTATCACTATGTGTGTGGGTCAGTGTGTGTCACTGTGTGTGTGTCAGTGTGTATCACTGTATGTGTGTCAGTGTGTATCACTGTCTGTGTGTGTGCCAGTGCTTATCACTGTGTGTGTCAGTGTGTGTCACTGTGTGTGTGTGTCAGTGTGTATCACTGTGTGTGTGTGTGTGGGTCAGTGTGTATCACTGTGTGTGTGTGACAGGGTGTATCACTGCGTGTGTGAGGGACAGTGTCACTGTGTGTGTGTGTGTGTGTGTGTCAGTGTGTATCACTGTGTGTGTGTCAGTGTGTGTCACTGTGTGTGTGTGTCAGTGTGTATCACTGTGTGTGTGTGTGTGTGTGTCAGTGTGTATCACTGTGTGTGTGGGTCAGTGTGTGTCACTGTGTGTGTGTCAGTGTGTATCACTGTGTGTCTGTGTGTCAGTGTGTATCACTATGTGTGTGGGTCAGTGTGTTTCACTGTGTGTGTGTCAGTGTGTGTCACTTTGTGTGTGTGTGTCAGTGTGTATCACTGTGTGTGTGTGTGTCAGCGTGTATCACTGTGTGTGTGTCAGTGTGTGTCACTGTGTGTGTGTCAGTGTGTATCACTGTGTGTGTGGATCAGTGTGTATCACTGTGTCTATGTGGGTCAGTGTGTATCACTGTGTGCGTGTCAACGTGTGTGTGTGGGTCAGTTTGTGTCACTGTGTTTCTGTGGGTCAGTGTGCATCACTGTGTGTGTGTGTGTGTGTGTGGGTGTGTTTAGGTGTGCAACAGTGTGTGTGTGTTGTTCAGTGTGTATGACTGTGTGAGTGTGTGTCAGTGTGTATCACTGTGTGTGTGTGGGTCAGTGTGTGTCACTGTGTGTGTGTGTCAGTGTGTATCACTGTGTGTGTGTGTGTGTGTCAGTGTGTATCACTGTGTGTGTGGGTCAGTGTGTGTCACTGTGTGTGTGTCAGTGTGTATCACTGTGTGTCTGTGTGTCAGTGTGTATCACTATGTGTGTGGGTCAGTGTGTATCACTGTGTGTGTGTCAGTGTGTGTCACTGTGTGTGTGTGTCAGTGTGTATCACTGTGTGTGTGTGTCAGTGTGTATCACTGTGTGTGTGTGTGTCAGTGCGTATCACTGTGCGTGTGTGTCAGTGTGTATCACTGTGTGTGTGTGTGTGTCAGTGTGTATCACTGTGTGTATGTGTGTATGTGTCAATGTGTATCACTGTGTGTGTGTCAGTGTGTATCACTGTGTGTGTATGTGTCAATGTGTATCACTGTGTGTGTGTCAATGTGTATCACTGTGTGTGTGTCAATGTGTATCACTGTGTGTGTGTGTGTGTGTGTGTGCCAGTGCGTATCAGTGTGTGTGACAGTGTGTATCACTGTTTGTGTGTGTCAGTGTGTATCACTGTGTGTGCGCGTGTGGGTCAGTGTGTATCACTGTGTGTGTGTGTCAGTGTGTATCACTGCGTGTGTGAGGGACAGTGTCACTGTGTGTGTGTGTGTGTGTGTGTCAGTGTGTATCACTGTGTGTATGTGTGTATGTGTCAATGTGTATCACTGTGTGTGTGTCAGTGTGTATCACTGTGTGTGTATGTGTCAATGTGTATCACTGTGTGTGTGTCAATGTGTATCACTGTGTGTGTGTCAATGTGTATCACTGTGTGTGTGTGTGTGTGTGTGTGCCAGTGCGTATCAGTGTGTGTGACAGTGTGTATCACTGTTTGTGTGTGTCAGTGTGTATCACTGTGTGTGTGCGTGTGGGTCAGTGTGTATCACTGTGTGTGTGTGTCAGTGTGTATCACTGCGTGTGTGAGGGACAGTGTCACTGTGTGTGTGTGTGTGTGTGTGTGTGTCAGTGTGTGTCACTGTGTGTGTGTCAGTGTGTATCACTGTGTGTGTGTGTGTCAGTGTGTATCACTGTGTGTGTGTGTGTGTGTCAGTGTGTATCGCTGTGTGTGTGTGTGTGTGTCAGTGTGTATCGCTGTGTGTGTGTGTGTGTGTCAGTGTGTATCCCCCTGTGTGTGGGTCAGTGTGTTTCACTGTGTGTGTGTCAGTGTGTATCACTGTGTGTGTGCGTGTGTGTGTGGGTTAGTGTGTGTCACTGTGTGTGTGTCAGTGTGTATCACTGTGTGTGTGTCAGTGTGTATCACTGTGTGTGTGCCAGTGCGTATCACTGTGTGTGTCAGTGTGTGTCACTGTGTGTGTGTTTCAGTGTGTATCACTGTGTGTGTGTGTGTGTGTCAGTGTGTATCACTGTGTGTGTGTCAGTGTGTATCACTGCGTGTGTGAGGGACAGTGTCACTGTGTGTGTGTGTGTGTGTGTGTTTGTGTGTCAGTGTGTATCGCTGTGTGTGTGTCAGTGTGTGTCACTGTGTGTGTGTGTCAGTGTGTATCACTGTGTGTGTGTGTGTGTGTGTGTGTGTGTGTCAGTGTGTATCACTGTGTGTGTGTGTGTCAGTGTGTATCACTCTGTGTGTGGGTCAGTGTGTTTCACTGTGTGTGTGTCAGTGTGTATCACTGTGTGTGTGTGTGGGTTAGTGTGTGTCACTGTGTGTGTGTCAGTGTGTATCACTGTGTGTGTGTGTGTCAGTGTGTATCACTGTGTGTGTGTCATTGTGTATCACTGTGTGTGTGTGTCTCAGTGTGTATCACTGTGTGTGTGTCACTGAGTGTGTGTGTGTCAGTGTGTATCACTGTGTGTGTGAGTGTGTGTGTCAGTGTGCATCACTGTGTGTGTCAGTGTGCATCACTGTGTGTGTGTATGGTTCAGTGTGTATCACTGAGTGTGTGTGTGTCAATGTGTATCACTGTGTGTGTGTCACTGTGTGTCACTGACTGTGTGTGTCAGTGTGTATCACTGTGTGTGTGTCACTGTGTGTCACTGAGTGTGTGTGTGTCAGTGTGTATCACTGTGTGTGTGTGTCAGTGTGTATCACTGTGTGTGTCAGTGTGTATCACTGTGCGTGTGTGTCAGTGTGTGTCACTGTGTGTGTGTCAGTGTGTATCACTGTGTGTATGTGTCAATGTGTATCACTGTGTGTGTGTCAGTGTGTATCACTGTGTGTGTATGTGTCAATGTGTATCACTGTGTGTGTGTCAATGTGTATCACTGTGTGTGTGTCAATGTGTATCACTGTGTGTGTGAGTGTGTGTCAGTGTGTATCACTGTGTGTGTGTATCAGTGTGTGTCACTGTGTGTGTGAGTGTGTGTCAGTGTGTATCACTGTGTGTGTTTGTCAGTGTGTCTCACTGTGTGTGTGTGTCAGTGTGTCTCACTGTGTGTGTGTGTCAGTGTGTATCACTGTGTGTGTGTCTCACTGTGTGTGTGCATGTCAGTGTGTGTCACTGTGTGTGTGAGTGTGTGTCAGTGTGTATCACTGTGTGTTTTTGTCAGTGTGTGTGTGTGTCAGTGTGTGTCACTGTGTGTGTGTGTGTATCAGTGTGTGTGAGGGTCAGTGTCGATGTGTGTGTCAGTGTGTGTCACTGTGTGTGTGAGTGTGTGTGTCAGTGTGCATCACTGTGTGTGTGTGTGGGTCAGTGTGTATCACTGTGTGTGTGTGGGTCAGTGTGTGTCACTGTGTGTCTGTGTGTATCACTGTGTGTGTGTCACTGAGTGTGTGTGTGTCAGTGTGTATCACTGTGTGTGTGTGTCAGTGTGTATCACTGTGTGTGTGAGTGTGTGTGTGTCGTGTGCATCACTGTGTGTGTGTATGGTTCAGTGTGTATCACTGAGTGTGTGTGGGTCAGTGTGTGTCACTGTGTGTGTCAGTGTGTATCACTGTGTGTGTGTGTCAGTGTGTATCACTGTGTGTGTGTGTGGGTCAGTGTGTATCACTGTGTGTGTGTGTGTCAGTGTGTATCACTGCGTGTGTGAGGGACAGTGTCACTGTGTGTGTGTGTGTGTGTGTGTGTCAGTGTGTATCACTGTGTGTGTGTCAGTGTGTGTCACTGTGTGTGTGTCAGTGTGTATCACTGTGTGTGTGTGTGTCAGTGCGTATCACTGTGTGTGTCAGTGTGCATCACTGTGTGTGTGTGTCAGTGTGTATCACTGTGTGTGTGGTTCAGTGTGTATCACTGTGTGTGTGTGGGTCAGTGTGTATCACTGTGTGTGTGTGTGTCAGTGTGTATCACTGCGTGTGTGAGGGACAGTGTCACTGTCTGTGTGTGTGTGTCAGTGTGTATCACTGTGTGTGTCAGTGTGTGTCACTGTGTGTTTGTGTCAGTGTGTATCACTGTGTGTGTGTGTCAGTGTGTATCACTGTGTGTGTGTGTGTGTCAGTGCGTATCACTGTGTGTGTCAGTGTGTATCACTGTGCGTGTGTGTCAGTGTGCATCACTGTGTGTGTGTGTGTGTGGGTCGGTGTGTATCACTGTGTGTGTGTGGGTCAGTGTGTGTCACTGTGTGTCTGTGTGTATCACTGTGTGTGTGTCACTGAGTGTGTGTGTGTCAGTGTGTATCACTGTGTGTGTGTGTGTGTCAGTGTGTATCACTGTGTGTGTGAGTGTGTGTGTGTCAGTGTGCATCACTGTGTGTGTGTATGGTTCAGTGTGTATCACTGAGTGTGTGTGGGTCAGTGTGTGTCACTGTGTGTGTCAGTGTGTATCACTGTGTGTGTGTGTCAGTGTGTATCACTGCGTGTGTGTGTGGGTCAGTGTGTATCACTGTGTGTGTGTGTCAGTGTGTATCACTGTGTGTGTGTCAGTGTGTGTCACTGTGTGTGTGTGTCAGTGTGTATCACTGTGTGTGTGTGTGTGTCAGTGCGTATCACTGTGCGTGTCAGTGTGTATCACTGTGTGTGTGTGTCAGTGTGTATCACTGTGTCTGTGGGTCAGTGTGTATCACTGTGTGTGTGTGTGGGTCAGTGTGTATCACTGTGTGTGTGTGTGTCAGTGTGTATCACTGCGTGTGTGAGGGACAGTGTCACTGTCTGTGTGTGTGTGTGTCAGTGTGTATCACTGTGTGTGTGTCAGTGTGTGTCACTGTGTGTGTGTGTCAGTGTGTATCACTGTGTGTGTGTGTCAGTGTGTATCACTGTGTGTGTGTGTGTCAGTGCGTATCACTGTGCGTGTGTGTCAGTGTGTATCACTGTGTGTGTGTGTGTGTCAGTGTGTATCACTGTGTGTATGTGTGTATGTGTCAATGTGTATCACTGTCTGTGTGTCAGTGTGTATCACTGTGTGTGTATGTGTCAATGTGTATCACTGTGTGTGTGTCAATGTGTATCACTGTGTGTGTGTCAATGTGTATCACTGTGTGTGTGTGTGTGTGTGTGTGCCAGTGCGTATCAGTGTGTGTGACAGTGTGTATCACTGTTTGTGTGTGTCAGTGTGTATCACTGTGTGTGTGCGTGTGGGTCAGTGTGTATCACTGTGTGTGTGTGTCAGTGTGTATCACTGCGTGTGTGAGGGACAGTGTCACTGTGTGTGTGTGTGTGTGTGTGTGTCAGTGTGTATCACTGTGTGTGTGTCAGTGTGTGTCACTGTGTGTGTGTGTCAGTGTGTATCACTGTGTGTGTGTGTGTGTGTCAGTGTGTATCACTGTGTGTGTGGGTCAGTGTGTGTCACTGTGTGTGTGTCAGTGTGTATCACTGTGTGTGTGTGTGTCAGTGTGTATCACTGTGTGTGTGTGTGTGTGTGTGTCAGTGTGTATCGCTGTGGGTGTGTGTGTGTGTGTCAGTGTGTATCGCTGTGTGTGTGTGTGTGTGTCAGTGTGTATCCCCCTGTGTGTGGGTCAGTGTGTTTCACTGTGTGTGTGTCAGTGTGTATCACTGTGTGTGTGTGTGTGTGTGTGGGTTAGTGTGTGTCACTGTGTGTGTGTCAGTGTGTATCACTGTGTGTGTGTCAGTGTGTATCACTGTGTGTGTGTGTGCCAGTGCGTATCACTGTGTGTGTCAGTGTGTGTCACTGTGTGTGTGTTTCAGTGTGTATCACTGTGTGTGTGTGTGTGTCAGTGTGTATCACTGTGTGTGTGTCAGTGTGTATCACTGCGTGTGTGAGGGACAGTGTCACTGTGTGTGTGTGTGTGTGTTTGTGTGTCAGTGTGTATCACTGTGTGTGTGTCAGTGTGTGTCACTGGGTGTGTGTGTCAGTGTGTATCACTGTGTGTGTGTGTGTGTGTGTGTGTGTGTCAGTGTGTATCACTGTGTGTGTGTGTGTCAGTGTGTATCACTCTCTGTGTGGGTCAGTGTGTTTCACTGTGTGTGTGTCAGTGTGTATCACTGTGTGTGTGTGTGTGGGTTAGTGTGTGTCACTGTGTGTGTCAGTGTGTATCACTGTGTGTGTGTGTGTGTCAGTGTGTATCACTGTGTGTGTGTCATTGTGTATCACTGTGTGTGTGTGTCTCAGTGTGTATCACTGTGTGTGTGTCACTGAGTGTGTGTGTGTCAGTGTGTATCACTGTGTGTGTGAGTGTGTGTGTCAGTGTGCATCACAGTGTGTGTCAGTGTGCATCACTGTGTGTGTGTATGGTTCAGTGTGTATCACTGAGTGTGTGTGTGTCAGTGTGTATCACTGTGTGTGTGTCACTGTGTGTCACTGACTGTGTGTGTCAGTGTGTATCACTGTGTGTGTGTCACTGTGTGTCACTGAGTGTGTGTGTGTCAGTGTGTATCACTGTGTGTGTGTGTCAGTGTGTATCACTGTGTGTGTGGGTCAGTGTGTATCACTGTGTGTGTGCGTGTCATTGTGTATCACTGGGCGTGTGTGTGTGTGTCAGTGTGTATCACTGTGTGTGTGTGTGTGTCAGTGTGTATCACTGCGTGTGTGTGTGTGTCAGTGTGTATCACTGCGTGTGTGTGTGTGTGTGTCAGTGTGTATCACTGCGTGTGTGAACGACAGTGTCACTGTGTGTGTGTGTGTGTGTGTGTCAGTGTGTATCAATGTGTGTGTGTCACTTTGTGTGTGAGTGTGTGTGTCAGTGTGCATCACTGTGTGTGTGTGTGTGTGTGGGTCAGTGTGTATCACTGTGTGTGTGTGTGTGTGTCAGTGCGTGTCACTGTGTGTGTCAGTGTGTATCACTGTGTGTGTGTGTGTCAGTGTGTATCACTGCGTGTGTGAGCGACAGTGTAACTGTGTGTGTGTGTGTGTGTCAGTGTGTATCAATGTGTGTCTTTAACTTTGTGTGTGAGTGTGTGTGTCAGTGTGCATCACTATGTGTGTGTGTGTGGGTCAGTGTGTATCACTCTGTGTGTGTGTGTGGGTCAGTGTGTGTCACTGTGTGTGTCAGTGTGTATCACTGTGTGTGTCACTGAGTGTGTGTGTGTGTGTGTCAGTGTGTGTCACTGTGTGTGTGTGTGTGTGTGTGTCAGTGAGTATCACTGTGTGTTTGTGTATGTGTCAATGTGTATCACTGTGTGTGTGTCAATGTGTATCACTGTGTGTGTGTCAGTGTGTATCACTGTGTGTGTGTGTGTGTGTGCCAGTGCGTATCACTGTGTGTGTCAGTGTGTATCACTGTGTGTGTGTGTCAGTGTGTATCACTGTGTGTGTGTGTGTGTGTGTCAGTGTGTATCACTGTGTGTGTGTGTGTGTCAATGTGTATCACTGTGTGTGTGTGTGTCAATGTGTATCACTGTGTGTGTGTGTGGGCCAGTGTGTATCACTGTGTGTGTGTGTCAGTGTGTATCACTGCGTGTGTGAGGGACAGTGTCACTGTGTGTGTGTGTGTGTGTGTGTGTCAGTGTGTATCACTGTGTGTGTGTTAGTGTGTGTCACTGTGTGTGTGTGTCAGTGTGTATCACTGTGTGTGTGTGTGTGTCAGTGTGTATCACTGTGTGTGTGGGTCAGTGTGTGTCACTGTGTGTGTGGCAGTGTGTATCACTGTGTGTGTGTCAGTGTGTATCACTGTGTGTGTGTGTCAGTGTGTATCACTATGTGTGTGGGTCAGTGTGTGTCACTGTGTGTGTGTCAGTGTGTATCACTGTGTGTGTGTCAGTGTATATCACTGTGTGTGTGTGTGCCAGTGCGTATCACTGTGTGTGTCAGTGTGTGTCACTTTGTGTGTGTGTCAGTGTGTATCACTGTGTGTGTGGGTCAGTGTGTATCACTGTGTGTGTGTGTGTCAGTGTGTATCACTGTGTGTGTGTGTGTGTGTCAGTGTGTATCACTGTGTGTGTGTGTGTGTCAATGTGTATCACTGTGTGTGTGTGTGTCAATGTGTATCACTGTGTGTGTGTGGGGGCCAGTGTGTATCACTGTGTGTGTGTGTCAGTGTGTATCACTGCGTGTGTGAGGGACAGTGTCACTGTGTGTGTGTGTGTGTGTGTGTGTGTGTGTGTGTCAGTGTGTATCACTGTGTGTGTGTCAGTGTGTGTCACTGTGTGTGTGTGTCAGTGTGTATCACTGTGTGTGTGTGTGTGTCAGTGTGTATCACTGTGTGTGTGGGTCAGTGTGTGTCACTGTGTGTGTGGCAGTGTGTATCACTGTGTGTGTGTCAGTGTGTATCACTGTGTGTGTGTGTCAGTGTGTATCACTATGTGTGTGGGTCAGTGTGTGTCACTGTGTGTGTGTCAGTGTGTATCACTGTGTGTGTGTCAGTGTATATCACTGTGTGTGTGTGTGCCAGTGCGTATCACTGTGTGTGTCAGTGTGTGTCACTGTGTGTGTGTGTCAGTGTGTATCACTGTGTGTGTGTGGGTCAGTGTGTATCACTGTGTGTGTGTGTGTGTCAGGGTGTATCACTGCGTGTGTGAGGGACAGTGTCACTGTGTGTGTGTGTGTGTGTCAGTGTGTATCACTGTGTGTGTGTCAGTGTGTGTCACTGTGTGTGTGTCAGTGTGTATCACTGTGTGTGTGTGTGTGTGTCAGTGTGTATCACTGTGTGTGTGTGTGTGGGTCAGTGTGTATCACTGTTTGTGTGTGTGTGGGTCAGTGTGTGTCACTGTGTGTGTCAGTATGTATCACTGTGTGTGTCAGTGTGTATCACTGTGTGTCACTGGGTGTGTGTGTGTGTCAGTGTGTATCACTGTGTGTGTGTGTGCCAGTGAGTATCACTGTGTGTGTCAGTGTGTATCACTGTGTGTGTGTGTCAGTGTGTATCACTGTGTGTGTGTGTGTGTCAGTGTGTATCACTGTGTGTGTGTGTGTGTCAATGTGTATCACTGTGTGTGTGTGTGTCAATGTGTATCACTGTGTGTGTGTGTGGGTCAGTGTGTATCACTGTGTGTGTGTGTCAGTGTGTATCACTGCGTGTGTGAGGGACAGTTTCACTGTGTGTGTGTGTGTGTCAGTGTGTATCACTGTGTGTGTGTCAGTGTGTGTCACTGTGTGTGTGTGTCAGTGTGTATCACTGTGTGTGTGTGTGTCAGTGTGTATCACTGTGTGTGTGGGTCAGTGTGTGTCACTGTGTGTGTGTCAGTGTGTATCACTGTGTGTGTGTGTGTCAGTGTGTATCACTGTGTGTGTGTGTGTGTCAGTGTGTATCACTATGTGTGTGGGTCAGTGTGTGTCACTGTGTGTGTGTCAGTGTGTATCACTGTATGTGTGTCAGTGTGTATCACTGTCTGTGTGTGTGCCAGTGCTTATCACTGTGTGTGTCAGTGTGTGTCACTGTGTGTGTGTGTCAGTGTGTATCACTGTGTGTGTGTGTGTGGGTCAGTGTGTATCACTGTGTGTGTGTGACAGGGTGTATCACTGCGTGTGTGAGGGACAGTGTCACTGTGTGTGTGTGTGTGTGTGTGTGTCAGTGTGTATCACTGTGTGTGTGTCAGTGTGTGTCACTGTGTGTGTGTGTCAGTGTGTATCACTGTGTGTGTGTGTGTGTGTCAGTGTGTATCACTGTGTGTGTGGGTCAGTGTGTGTCACTGTGTGTGTGTCAGTGTGTATCACTGTGTGTCTGTGTGTCAGTGTGTATCACTATGTGTGTGGGTCAGTGTGTTTCACTGTGTGTGTGTCAGTGTGTGTCACTTTGTGTGTGTGTGTCAGTGTGTATCACTGTGTGTGTGTGTGTCAGCGTGTATCACTGTGTGTGTGTCAGTGTGTGTCACTGTGTGTGTGTCAGTGTGTATCACTGTGTGTGTGGATCAGTGTGTATCACTGTGTCTATGTGGGTCAGTGTGTATCACTGTGTGCGTGTCAACGTGTGTGTGTGGGTCAGTTTGTGTCACTGTGTTTCTGTGGGTCAGTGTGCATCACTGTGTGTGTGTGTGTGTGTGGGTGTGTTTAGGTGTGCAACAGTGTGTGTGTGTTGTTCAGTGTGTATGACTGTGTGAGTGTGTGTCAGTGTGTATCACTGTGTGTGTGTGGGTCAGTGTGTATCACTGTGTGTGTGTGGGTCAGTGTGTATCACTGTGTGTGTGTGTGTTGTTCAGTCTATATCACTGTGTGTGCGTGGGTCAGTGTGTATCACTATGTGTGTGTGTGTGTGTGTGGGTCATTGTGTATCACTGTGTGCCAGTGTGTATCACTGTGTGTGTGTATCAGTGTGCATCACTGTGTGTGTGTGTGTCAGTGTGTATCACTGTGTGTGTGTCAGTGTGTATCACTGTGTGTGTGTGTGTGTGGGTCAGTGTGTATCACTGTGTGTGTGTGTGTGGGTCAGTGTGTGTCACTGTGTGTGTCAGTATGTATCACTGTGTGTGTGTGTCAGTGTGTATCACTGTGTGTGTCACTGGGTGTGTGTGTGTGTGTGTGTGTCAGTGTGTATCACTGTGTGTGTGTGTGTGTGTCAGTGTGTATCACTGTGTGTGTGTATGTGTCAATGTGTATCACTGTGTGTGTGTGTGTCAGTGTGTATCACTGTGTGTGTGTGTGTGGGTCAGTGTGTATCACTGTTTGTGTGTGTGTGGGTCAGTGTGTGTCACTGTGTGTGTCAGTATGTATCACTGTGTGTGTGTGTCAGTGTGTATCACTGTGTGTCAATGGGTGTGTGTGTGTGTCAGTGTGTATCACTGTGTGTGTGTGTGTGCCAGTGAGTATCACTGTATGTGTCAGTGTGTATCACTGTGTGTGTGTGTCAGTGTGTATCACTGTGTGTGTGTGTGTGTCAGTGTGTATCACTGTGTGTGTGTGTGTGTCAATGTGTATCACTGTGTGTGTGTGTGTCAATGTGTATCACTGTGTGTGTGTGTGGGTCAGTGTGTATCACTGTGTGTGTGTGTCAGTGTGTATCACTGCGTGTGTGAGGGACAGTTTCACTGTGTGTGTGTGTGTGTGTCAGTGTGTATCACTGTGTGTGTGTCAGTGTGTGTCACTGTGTGTGTGTGTCAGTGTGTATCACTGTGTGTGTGTGTGTCAGTGTGTATCACTGTGTGTGTGGGTCAGTGTGTGTCACTGTGTGTGTGTCAGTGTGTATCACTGTGTGTGTGTGTGTCAGTGTGTATCACTGTGTGTGTGTGTGTGTGCCAGTGAGTATCACTGTGTGTGTCAGTGTGTATCACTGTGTGTGTGTGTCAGTGTGTATCACTGTGTGTGTGTGTGTCAGTGTGTATCACTGTGTGTGTGTGTGTGTCAATGTGTATCACTGTGTGTGTGTGTGTCAATGTGTATCACTGTGTGTGTGTGTGGGTCAGTGTGTATCACTGTGTGTGTGTGTCAGTGTGTATCACTGCGTGTGTGAGGGACAGTTTCACTGTGTGTGTGTGTGTCAGTGTGTATCACTGTGTGTGTGTCAGTGTGTGTCACTGTGTGTGTGTGTCAGTGTGTATCACTGTGTGTGTGTGTGTGTCAGTGTGTATCACTGTGTGTGTGGGTCAGTGTGTGTCACTGTGTGTGTGTCAGTGTGTATCACTGCGTGTGTGAGCGACAGTGTCACTGTGTGTGTGTGTATCAGTGTGTATCAATGTGTGTGTGTCACTTTGTGTGTGAGTGTGTGTGTCAGTGTGCATCACTGTGTGTGTGTGTGTGGGTCAGTGTGTATCACTGTGTGTGTGTGTGTCAGTGCATGTCACTGTGTGTGTCAGTGTGTATCACTGTGTGTGTGTGTGTCAGTGTGTATCACTGCGTGTGTGAGCGACAGTGTCACTGTGTGTGTGTGTGTCAGTGTGTATCAATGTGTGTGTGTCACTTTGTGTGTGAGTGTGTGTGTCAGTGTGCATCACTGTGTGTGTGTGTGTGGTTCAGTGTGTATCACTGTGTGTGTGTGGGTCAGTGTGTGTCACTGTGTGTGTCAGTATGTATCACTGTGTGTGTGTCAGTGTGTATCACTGTGTGTGTCACTGTGTGTGTGTGTGTGTGTCAGTGTGTATCACTGTGTGTGTGTGTGTTTCACTGTGCATCACTGTGTGTGTGTGTATGTGTCAATGTGTATCACTGTGTGTGTGTCAATGTGTATCACTGTGTGTGTGTCAGTGTGTATCACTGTGTGTGTGTGTGTGTGCCAGTGCGTATTACTGTGTGTGTCAGAGTGTATCATTGTGTGTGTGTGTCAGTGTGTATCACTGTGTGTGTGTGTGTGTGTCAGTGTGCATCACTGTGTGTGTGTGTATGTGTCAATGTGTATCACTGTGTGTGTGTCAGTGTGTATCACTGTGTGTGTGTATGTGTCAATGTGTATCACTGTGTGTGTGTCAATGTGTATCACTGTGTGTGTGTCAGTGTGTATCACTGTGTGTGTGTGTGTGCCAGTGTGTATCACTGTGTGTATCACTGTGTTTGTGTCACTGAGGGTGTGTGTGTCAGTGTGTATCACTGTGTGTGTGTGTCAGTGTGTATCACTGTGTGTGTGAGTGTGTGTGTCAGTGTGCATCACTGTGTGTGTGTATGGTTCAGTGTGTATCACTGAGTGTGTGTGGGTCAGTGTGTAACACTGTGTGTCAGTGTGTATCACTGTGTGTGCGTCAGTGTGTATCACTGTGTGTGTGTCACTATGTGTCACTGAGTGTGTGTGTGTCAGTGTGTATCACTGTGTGTGTGTGTCAGTGTGTATCACTGTGTGTGTGTGTCAGTGTGTATCACTGTCTGTGTGTCACTGTCTCTGTGTGTGTCAGTG
>NW_027590280.1:442500-532627 GCF_964213995.1 Mustelus asterias | reverse complement strand
ACACCGGACCCTCAGGGGACCCCACCCACGGACCCTCAGGGCAACCGACCCTCGGCGGTCCCATTCCCCCACCGACCCTTGTCGGTCCTCTCCCCCGGACCCTCGGCAGCCCCTGCAGTACCGAGTGCCCCCCCCCCCCATGACTGAGCCCACGCACCGAAATTTGGGGCTGGGTGTTTGCAGCTCGATCTGCTGTTTTTATTAAAATGGCTGCTGAATGGGTGGTGGTGTCATAGATGTATTTAAATTATGGTTTCATGGTAAGATTGATATTCTGTGAAGCTGTTTCACACATTTATCCTTTCCATAGTTATTCACACAATGCTTGTGTGGAAAGTGGTGCAATCTGCACAATGCTGGATTGCTACTTTTAAAAACTCAGACAAGTTTTATATTGAATCTTGGGAGAATGTGAAATCAAACTTTCATCTGCACCTGTCTAGACTCGAGGTGTACAATTGAGCTGTTTGATAACAAGGTTGTTTTTTGTTTTGATTTTGTTTTTTCTCCTGAAAGCCCAGTTTCTGTGTAATGGCTTTAATTGCATCAAATATGCATGCATGAAATAGAAATTCTAACCGTCCCTGAAGGACAGCTGTACGTCTTTTCACAATGTGTTTTCTGTCCTGATTCAGTTCAAGTCATGGTTATGTATGTTTATATTGTCGACTGTTATCATTATATAACTTGTGTTTATGTAGGTTTATTGGAGTGGCACCTCGTGGAGACACTGTCCAGACATCTCTGGGTGGGGGGGGGGGTAAATCTTGGCCCCAAGTTTTGCTGCCTGTTTGAAATTGATTTTACTGCCTGTGTGAGCTTATTGGTAGACCTGGGTAGTTTCATTGCATGACTGGTGTCCATGCAGTACACAGCTTGTTTATCATTCCAAGTGTGGGAAGAATTCGGAAGGCTTGTTCTCTGATCCTGTATTCTTGACACATCATATGGCTCACTGGGACTGTGTCCTTGTCTGTTATTGACTGCAAAGCTGAAGATTTCTGATACCTGTGCCAGCATAATGTCTCTTAACTAGTGCAGTGATTAGCTGTCTTAGGCATATCTTTGGAATTGCTTTAAATTGTCAACCAGCACCATCAGAAATGGAAAGCTTTGCTGTTTTCATGCTATTGAAACAGATTAATACTGGTTTCAGCTTTACTGGCGAACATACAAAGGTACATGTGTATTTGCATTCTGTTGAGTTTTTATAGTGTCTCTACAATAGAATGTTACGTTTCTCTCATTGCTTTTATTGAGCTGTTTGTTTATTGGCTGCTGGGAAGGATTGAGTTGTAGCTTGATAGTGTCAGCCATGCCTCAGTGGACAATGTTTTCACCTCCTGAGTCAGGTTGTGGGTTCAAATTTCAGTCCAGGCTAACACTTCAGTGCAGGAGAGTGCTGTGTGCTGAGGTGTCGTGTTTTGGAAGAGATGTTAAACTGGTTCTGTCTGCCCTTTCATGTGGACCTAGGAGATCCAATGAGACCATTTTGAAGAATAGGGAAGTTATACCCAGTGCCCTGGCCAATAAGTAGGTCTCCATCAACATCTCAAAAATCAGGTGATTAAGTTATTATTGCATTGTTATAATGTGCTGTCTGCACATTGGCTGTGAAGCACTTTGGTTGTCCTGAGATTGCTAAAGGTGATAGAAAAATGTAAGTCTGTCTTTTGGTGACTGGTAACTTAGATTTGGGGTAAAACCAATAGAGAACAGTCACTAGGAAGGTGATTTTGTTTTTGAAAAGGACGTTTTCCACGTCAGAAGGTAGAGTTGATTGGTATGTACTGTTCAGCATGTATGGAAACAAAATGAGATGACTGTGTACCATATAACTTCCAATTCTGTTGGAAATAGTTCTGGGTTGGAATGGGAATTTGTGTAGTGTCCTTTATCTGCAGCAATGTGCTAGCAAATGCAGTAAGAATGCCCTGGCAGATATATTTAAAATGTTGGTATCCATGGGTGAGGTGCCGGATGATTGGAGGATAGCTCATGTTGTTCCGTTGTTTAAAAAAGACTCAAAAAGTAATACGGGAAATTATAGGCTGGTAAATTTGACGTCAGTAGTAGGTAAGTTATTGGAAGGAGTATTAAGAGATAGGATCTACAAATATTGGGAGTCAACATGGCTTTGTGTGTGGTAGGTCATGTTTAACCAATCTATTAGAGTTTTTCGAGGTTACCAGGAAAGTGGATGCAGGGAAGGCAGTGGATGTTGTCTACATGGACTTCAGTACGGCCTTTGACAAGGTCCCGCAAGGTTAGTCAGGAAGGTTCAGTCGCTAGGTATACATGGAGAGGTAGTAAATTGGATTAGACACTGGCTCAATGGAAGAACACGGTAAGAAGTCTCACAACACCAGGTTAAAGTCCAACAGGTTGGACAACCTGTTGGACTTTAACCTGGTGTTGTGAGACTTCTTACCGTGGTCACCCCAGTCCAACGCCGGCATCTCCACATCATGACTATCAGTGGAAGAAGCCAGAGAGTGGTAGTGGAGGATTGCTTCTGAGTGGAGGCCTGTGACTAGTGGTGTGCCGCAGGGATCGGTGTTGGGTCCATTGTTGTTTGTCATCTATATCAATGATCTGGATGACAATGTGGTAAATTGGATCAGCAAGTTTGCTGATACAAAGATTGGAGGTGTAGTGGACAGTGAGGAAGGTTTTGAAAGCTTGCAGAGGGATTTGGACCAGCTAGAAAAATGGGCTGAAAGATGGCAGATGGAATTTAATGCAGACAAGTGTGAGGTATTGCACTTTGGAAGGACAAACCAAGGTAGAACATACAAGGTAAATGGTAGGACACTGAAGAGTGCAGTAGAACAGAGGGATCTGGGAATACAGATACATAGTTCCCTAAAAGTGGCGTCACGGGTAGATAGGGTCATAAAGAGTGCTTTTGGTACATTGGCCTTTATAAATCAAAGTATTGAGTATAGGAGTTGGAATGTTATGGTGAGGTTGTATAAGACATTGAGGCCGAATTTAGAGCATTGTGCGCAGTTTTGGTCACCTAATTATAGGAAGGATATTAAGGTTGAAAGAGTGCAGAGAAGGTTCACAAGGATGTTGTCAGGACTTGAGAAACTGAGTTACAGAGAAAGGTTGAATAGGTTGGGACTTTATTCCCTGGAGTGTAGAAGAATGAGGGGAGATTTGATAGAGGTGTATAAAATTATGATGGATATAGATAGAGTGAATGCAAGCAGGCTTTTTCCACTGAGGTTAGGGGAGAAAATAACTAGAGGACATGGGTTAAGGGTGAGGGGGGGAAAAGTTTAAAGGGAATATTAGGGGGGGGGCTTCTTCACCAGAGAGTGGTGGGAGTTTGGAATGAGGTGGTGAATGCGGGCTCACTTTTAACATTTAAGAAAAACTTGGACAGGTACATGGATGAGAGGTGTGTGGAGGGATATGGTCCAGGTGCAGGTCAGTGGGACGAGGCAAAAAATGGTTTGGCACAGGCAAGAAGGGCCAAAAGGCCTGTTTCTGTGCTGTAATGTTCTATGGTTCTAATGAATAATATACAATCATAGCAAGAATAAACACTTGCAGCTTTTAAAATGTTCAGTGGGTGCTGATCTTGATCCAAGTTTTAGTGAGTTTGTCCCTTCAATGTTTGAAACCAATAACTGATCAGAGCTATAGCATAGATGTGAAAATAGATCACTGAACGAAATACATTTTTTACAGAATGGTAAGGTAGAGATTAGTGCAAGATAAAATGCACTACGCTGTCTGCTGTTTCAGGGCCTGTGGGAGTGTCATTAATTTTTAATATCACACAACCTTGTTGATGCAATGAGTTCATGCTATTCATTGCAGACCTTTTGTAAGAGGAATTCACTCCATCTGAAAGCCTAGTTGTAAGCACCCAGCTGACACTATAATCATAAACCCACTTTAATGCTGATCTTTGATCGATCTTATGGATGTTCCAGTAATCATATCTGGGCAGGAAGTATACTGGTTCACACACACGAGTTGACCCAAATCTATGTATGAGTGGAGAGTGTGATTACAGCTCCTGATACATCATGTGACTGGCAAGAGCAGGATTTTACTGTAACTGAATCGGACACAGGTTATAGAAAAATATCTTAAAAGTGGGGCAACCTTTCTGTGGTGTGCTCTGCTGAGTCATGTGGTTTGTTTTTGCTGTTCCCAAGGACGTGGGTACACTTGGTGTTGCTGAAGAACAGGTCAGTCACTAGTAGTTTATTTAATATTTAGTTTTATATTTAAATGTTCTGCCTGTCTCCTCCATCTAAAGTAGCTTAATGAGTACTGTGTTGCAAATCAACATATTAGAAGTGCCTTTTGGTAGGAGTAATGTGGTAAGGCGTTAGAAGATAAAAGTTACCGTTCTGAATAGTATGTTGGAGCGGTGGGGGGAGGGCTGGGTGGGAGGGTTCATGGTTAAGAATGAAGCATGCATGATCCTGAACTTTATAAACATCACAAAAACAAAGAAATTATGCTGGACTTTTTAGAACAGTGGTTCAACAGGTGTGTTATGTCCAATTGTGGGCACCGAACTTTAGGAAGGATGCAAAGGCATTGCAGAATATGCAGAAAAGATGCACGTGAATTGGTCAAGCGGTGAGAGCTTTGGTTATGTGAATATCTTTAGAGAAGGTTAGAGTTAGAGCAAGTAGTTAGGATCTGGAATGCACTGTCTAAGCCAAGGGCCTGATTGAGGCCGATTCAATTGTGTCTTTGGAAAGGGAATTGAATAATTATAAGAGAGGACATTAGAGGAGAAAGATGGGGGAGTAGCTCCTAGTGTTGGTGCTGATGCAATGGGCTGAATGCCTGCCTCTTGGTCTGTAACTATTTTATGAATTGGTGTGAAGCCTTGTAAATATTTCATGATGCACTCGCCCAGGCAAGTGGAGATTATTCCATCACTGTCTTGATCGTACCCTGTGGATGATGGCAGGCTTTGAGATGTCAGGTTACTCTGCAGATTTCCAGGTCTCTGACCTACTCTTGTGGACACAGTAAGAGTTTTAACAACACCGGGTTACAGTCCAACAGGTTTATTTGGTAGCAAATTAGCTTTCGGAGCGCTGCTCCTTTGTCAGATGGAATGGAAATCTGCTCTCAAACAGTGCATTCAGAGACACAAAATCAAGTTACAGAACACTGATTAGAATGCGAATCTCTACAGCCAACCAGGTCTTAAAGATACAGACAATGTGAGTGGAGGGAGCATTAAGCACAGGTTAAAGAGATGTGTATTGTCTCCAGACAGGACAGCCAGTGAGATTCTGCAAGTCCAGGAGGCAAACTGTGGGGGTTACTGATAGTGTGACATAAATCCAACATCCCAGTTTAGGCCGTCCTCATGTGTGTGGAACTTGGCTATCAGTTTCTGCTCAGCGACTCTGCGCTGTCGTGTGTTGTGAAGGCCGCCTTGGAGAACGCTTAGCCGAAGATCAGAGGCTGAATGCCTGTGACCGCTGAAGTGCTTGTGTTTACCCCAGTCCAACGCCGGCATCTCCACATCATGACTACTCTTGTAGACACAGTATTTATATGGCTAGTCCAGTTCAGTTTCTGGTCAGTGGTAACCCAGGATGTTAATAGAGGAAGATTCAACAATGGTAATGCCATTGAATGTCAAAGAGAGATTGTTAAATTCTGTTTTTGGAAATGGTCATTGCCTGGCACTTGAGTGATGTGACTGTTACTTGCTATTTCACAACCCAGGCCTGCATTTGTCCAGCTCTTGCTGCATATGGACACAAACTACTTCAGTATCTGAGCAGTTGTGAATGGTGCTGAACAACCTCTCTTCTAAAATTGTGATGGAAGGGAGATCATCGATAAGGCAGCTGAAGATGGTTGAGCCTAGGATACTACCCTGAGGAATTCTGGTAGTGATGTCCTGGGTGTGAGGATTGGCCTTCAGCAACCACAACCATCTTTCTGCTGGGAATGACTCCAACCAGTGGAGAATTTTAGCCATGATTCCATGGTTAATCTTGCTTTCCCTGCCTTTTAAACATGAGTTCCAAAGCCTCACAACCCTTGAGAAGAAATTTCTTAATTTTTATCTAAATGCGTGACCTCTTATTTTTAAACAGTGATCCCTCGTTTGAGATTCTCTGACAAGAGTATCCTCTCCATATCCACCCTGTCAAGACCCTTCAGAATATGTTTCAATCAAGTTGCCTCTTACTCTTTAAAACTCAAGTGAATACAAGCCTAACCTGTCCAGCGTTTCCTCGTAAGACATGACGTGTTCAAAAAGAAGTACCAGTCGTCAGCAACACAAGTGGCTGTGGGATCTTTCAGTGTATAAGGCTATCTTAACCCACTTTTGAGGCAATTGGGATTTTTTAAACAAGCAATTTCATTGTTCCGCCTTGGAATTAGTATTTTTAAAATCAAATTTATTGGATACATGATTAAACATTAAGTTAGAAAGTTCATTGGTACTGCACTGCAGGTTCCACTTTCCACATCTGCACTTGAAGGTTGCCTACAAGTCTGTTCCCAGGAGATTGCACAGCCTTGGCACGTGATATTCTGGGACAAGATTGAACTATGACACTTTGATTCCATTCTCCTTGGTACTCTTGTTCCTCTCTGATTCCATTGGCCCACGTAACTGTCAGACTCTGGTTCCTCGGTACTACTAAATACTTTTCTCCAACCTGCACACACCCAATCCCAGACGCTTAGACTCCTCCTCACTGTTTGCAAATTTGTAGAGTGCAGCTGAGTCCGAGGTTTGGTTAAACATAATAAAATGTGCATAAAGGTGAAGTTAGTTACAAATTGGAATTTCAGTAGCAGCTCCCATGATCATCCATATTCACTTTTCTGTGAAGAACTTTGTCATCAGGTAAGAATGTTTCTTCCAACACGGTCTGTATCATGGCAGCAATGCCATATACTCTGTAGAGGATTTTGAATTATTTTGCCTTTCTCGTTCCCAGAAATGGAAAAGGTTCAGAAGGGAGAGAAGAAAGAGGAGGAAAAGAGATTCCTTGATGTCCTGACACAGAAGAACATCAAGCTTTCTGAGCGATGTCTGATACCAATTGCGCAGTTCCCCAAGGTAAGGGTCTCTGATGCTCTGTATGGGGCTTAGTTTAGAGTTTAAACTGTGCAATTCTGATGCTTTGGTGACAGAGATTTAGATTTGGCAGTGGGAGTGAGATTTATACTTGTCAATGTGACTTGCCATTCATTTTAAGGCAAGGATGGATAAATTTTTGAACAGTAAAGGAATTAAGGCTTATGGTGAGCGGGCGGGTGAGTGGAGCTGAGTCCACGAAAAAATCAGCCATGATCTTATTGAATGGCGGGGCAGGCTCGAGGGGCCAGATGGCCTACTCCTGCTCCTAGTTCTTATGTTCTTATTTACATTGCTGCAGAGGAAAGCAGTGTGCACTCTGCCTCCAATGTTGTGCAGTATAATTGTGCTCGGTTTTGGTTGCACTGGTAGTGCTACTAAACAGCGTTCTCGTATTGTGGCTTTTGGGGTGGGGGGGCATTGTGCTTCAGGTACTCTATCAGAATATGTGGAGCACAAGAGGGTGAGAGCATTGTGCCATTGGTTTGAAAGGGTGTGACATTTCCAAAACCCCTGCTTAAATTTAACTTGTGAGCTTCCAGTAAAGGCTACAGTACCAATTCTTTTTAGACTGGTGACAGACATTAAGACCCTGGGGATTCAGGGAGCACTGACTGAATCCTGACTCCCAGTAAAATGCTGCATCGGTGGTAGTATACTATCTCATGTTGTGGCATTAGTCCAAAATTGTGTAACACTTACCCTGTATCCACTCGTGCCATGGTGCACATGCATAGAACATGTGCTTGATCTTTGACCGTGCTTCAGAGGGGGAAATAAGTATAAATTAATCCCAAACTTGGCTTTAAAGTTAAGCTGTTACAATTGTGAAGTTGCTGCACAATATACCTGTGGCCATGTCTCAAAACAGGCTGAATTTTGGGAGCTTGCTGCATCTGGAATAAAACTTGGTAAATCTTTTCCTCTTTCCCCACTCAATGCCCAAATGTTTCAAGATGAGGGTGGGGGAAAGCAATGATGTAGACAACATTTTTCAGTTGGTCTGTCACGTAAGCTTCATGTGGATAGTTGTTTGTTATATTCTAAGTGGCACAGTGTTAGCTCTGCTGCATCACAGCGCCAGGGACCTGGGTTCGATCCCTGGCTTGGGTCACAAGGTTTGCATGTTCTTCCCGTGTTTGCGTGGGTTTCCTCCGGGTGCCCCGGTTTCCTCCCACAGCCTGAAAGAAGTGCTGGTTGGGTGCATTGACCCAAACAGGCGCTGGAATGTGGTGACTAGGGGAATTTCACTAACTTAATTGCAGTGTTAATGTAAGCCTTACTTGTGACTAATAAATAAACTTTAAACTTTAAGTTGGGTGGTTTAAAGAAAAGAGAGTTTCATGAATTTAGCATCTTTCTCACAAATACTTTTTGAAATGCAATCTTTGGTTGTAATGCAGTACTGTATTAATTTGCAATGCTTTTACAGTTCAACTTTGTAGGGAAACTGCTTGGACCTAGAGGAAATTCATTAAAGAGGCTACAGGAAGAAACTGGCACAAAAATGTCAATCCTTGGAAAAGGTTCGATGAGAGATAAGTCTAAGGTATGCAAACTGTGTTGAAACGGTATGACTTAGTCAATGTATAATCTGAGTGGAATTGCGGTGGGTTAGAAAGGTTGTGCGCCAGTTGAATCCTATAGAATCTGGTCAGTGAGAGCATTTTATCCAAGCTGCTGAAGTTCATCTCCATGTGGTTGGATACAACTGTTCCTGTCGAATGGTTAGCACATTTTTACATAAACTTGTCAAATCTTTAGTTCAGATGGTGTGAACAGTGAGTTGGTGTTACAATATTGCAGGCATGAGAATGAATGTATTTCATGTCTCTGCATATGATTCGGGGCTATTTGCAGAGAGAATAGATGGTGTCACGGTTGATCTCCATTTGACGATGAGTTCCGATCTCAGTGAGAACATATGAACAAGGAGCAGAAGTGGGCCATCTGGCCCCTCGAGCCTGCCCCGCCATTCAATAAGATCATGTCTGATCTTTTTGTGGACTAGTTCACTTATCTGCCCACTCACCATAACATTGGACCGGATGGGATGTACCCCAGGTTACTGTGGGAGGCGAGGGAGGAGATTGCGGAGCCTTTGGCGATGATCTTTGCATCGTCGATGGAGACGGGAGAGGTTCCGGAGGATTGGAGGATTGCGGATGTGGTCCCTATATTCAAGAAAGGGAACAGGGACAGCCCGGGAAATTACCGACCGGTGAGTCTAACCTCAGTGGTTGGTAAGTTGATGGAGAGGATCCTGAGAGACAGGATTTATGATCATCTAGAGAAGTTTAGTATGATCAAAAGTAGTCAGCACGGCTTTGTCAGGGGCAGGTCGTGCCTTACGAGCCTGGTTGAGTTCTTTGAAAATGTGACCAAGCACATTGACGAAGGAAGAGCGGTGGATGTGGTCTATATGGACTTCAGCAAAGCGTTCGATAAGGTCCCCCATGCAAGACTTCTTGAGAAAGTGAGAGGGCATGGGATCCAAGGGGCTGTTGCCTTGTGGATCCAGAACTGGCTTGCCTGCAGAAGGCAGAGAGTGGCTGTGGAGGGGTCTTTCTCTGCATGGAGGTCAGTGACCAGTGGAGTGCCCCAGGGATCTGTTCTGGGACCCTTGCTGTTTGTCATTTTCATAAATGACCTGGATGAGGAAGTGGAGGGATGGGTTGGTAAGTTTGCTGACGACACCAAGGTAGGTGGTGTTGTGGATAGTTTGGAGGGATGTCAGAAGTTGCAGCGAGACATAGATAGAATGCAGGACTGGGCGGAGAAGTGGCAGATGGACTTCAACCCGGATAAGTGTGTGGTGATCCATTTTGGCAGATCCAATGGGATGGAGCAGCAGTATAAAATGAAGGGTACCATTCTTAGCAGTGTAGAGGATCAGAGGGACCTTGGGGTCCGGGTCCATAGGACTCTTAAATCGGCCTCGCAGGTGGAGGATGCGGTCAAGAAGGCGTATGGCGTACTAGCCTTCATTAATCGAGGGATTGAGTTTAGGAGTCGGGAGATAATGCTGCAGCTTTATAGGACCCTGGTTAGACCCCACTTGGAGTACTGCGCGCAGTTCTGGTCACCTCATTACAGGAAAGATGTTGAAGCCATTGAAAGGGTGCAGAGGAGATTTACAAGGATGTTGCCTGGATTGGGGGGCATGCCTTATGAGGATAGGTTGAGGGAGCTTGGTCTCTTCTCCCTGGAGAGACGAAGGATGAGAGGTGACCTGATAGAGGTTTACAAGATGTTGAGGGGTCTGGATAGGGTGGACTCTCAGAGGCTATTTCCAAGGGCTGAAATGGTTGCTACGAGAGGACACAGGTTTAAGGTGCTGGGGGGTAGGTACAGGGGGGATGTCAGGGGTAAGTTTTTCACTCAGAGGGTGGTGGGTGAGTGGAATCGGCTGACGTCGGTGGTGGTGGAGGCAAACTCGTTGGGGTCTTTTAAGAGACTTCTGGATGAGTACATGGGATTTAATGGGATTGAGGGCTATAGATAGGCCTAGAGGTGGGGATGTGATCGGCGCAACTTGTGGGCCGAAGGGCCTGTTTGTGCTGTGGCTTTCTATGTTCTATGTTCTAACTCTTAATTCCTTTACTGTTCAAAAATCTATCCATCTTTGCCCTAAAAACATTCAACGAGGTAGCCTCAACTGTTTCACTGGGCAGGGAATTCCACAGATTCACAACCCCTTGAGTGAAGAAGTTCTTCAAACCAACTTTTTGCGATTCAGGCACAAGGACACCCAGGTCCCTCTGCACAACAGCATGCTGCAAATTTTTACCATTTAAATAATAGTCCATTTTGCTTGTACTCCTACCAAAATGGATTACCTCATTACCAATGTTGTACTCCACCTGCCAGACCCTTGCCCACTCACTTAGACTATCTATATTCCTTTTCAGACGTTCAGTGTCCTCTACACTTTGCTTTACCACTCATCTTAGTGTCATCTGCGAACTTTGACACTCTACACTTGGTCCCCAACTCCAAATCACCTATGTAAATTGTAAACAATTGCGGTCCCAACACTGATCCCTGAGGCACACCACTGGTCACTGATCGTCAACCAGAAAAACACCCATTTATCCCCATTCTTTGCTTTCTGTTAGTTAACCAATCCTCCATTCATGCTAATACATTACCTGTAACACCGTGCACCTTTATTGTACGCAGCAGCCTTTCATGAGACACCTTGTCAAATGCTTTCTGGAAATCCAGATACACCACACCCACCATTTCCCCGTTGTCCACTACGCTCGTAATGTCTTCAAAGAATTCCAGTAAATTAGTTAAACATGACCTGCCTTTCATGAACCCATGTTGCATCTGCCCAATGGGACAATTTCTATCCAGATGTCTCGCTATTTCTTCCTTGAGAGATTCAAGCATTTTCCCCCGCCACAGAAGTTAAGGTGACCCGCCTTTTGTCTACGTCCTTTTTTAAACAGTGGCATCACATTTGCTGTTTTTCAATCTGGAACCACCCCAGTGTCCAGCGAATTTTGGAAAATTACCACTAGTGCATTTGCTATTTCTCCCACCATCTCTTTTAGTACCTGGGATGCATTCCATCAGGGCCTGGAGACCTGTCTAACTTTAGCCCCATTAGCTTGTCCAACACTACCTCTTTAGTGACAATGATCGTTTCTAAGTCCTCACCTGCCATAGCCTCCTTGTCATCAATTTTTGGTATGTTATTTGTGTCTTCCACTGTGAAGATCGGCACAAAATCCCTGTTCATAATATAGTTTGTTTAATAATAGTTTGTCTTGTAAATGTGAAAAGAGAGGGGCAAATCAGTCTAGGTTCTGATCACTGATTTATTGCGCACACCCCCAGTTCAGATCAGGACTTAATTTGATCGTGTTTTCTTCTAAGAGTGAATTGCATATTGAAGAACAGTAATCATTTGTATGTGATACCAAAGTTGGCTGTTGTTCGTGGGCCTGTAGTCTGGCAGAAGAACCTATTTTACAGTAACAGATTCCTTAGATCCGTGAAATGGTTTATCGTATCATTGTCAAGATTGTCAACAAATCATAGCAACTTGACATCTGATCAGTGCTAGTACTTGTCGTGTTAAATAAAATGTTTTTTCCTTTCCGTCTAATCAGGAAGATGAGCTTCGTAAAGGAGGGGAAGCTAAATACGCACACCTGAACAATGACCTGCATGTTCTTGTTGAAGTTTTTGCACCCCCAACTGAGGCCTATTCACGAATGTACCATGCCATGGAGGAGCTTAAAAAATTCCTTATTCCTGTGAGTGCCTTTTTTTAAATCTTGGTAGTCAGATTCAGTTTCCAAATGTCAACTTCACTCCCTTTCCCCAGTGCACTGATCCCAAGATGGAGTGAATCAGTGAAAGGAAGTGGTTGTGCCTTTAGCTGATTGTAGTCCTGAGCTGTAATGGTCAATGATTGAAATGTGATGCGAGTACAGTGCACTTCTCAATTGCATCCATTTGAGTTTGATTTCCACGTGTAAAATGCCTTGGGTAACCTGAAAATCAGATGTAGATTTATACAAGTAGGATAAATGCAGAAAAGCTCTTGACTTGAACATTGTGCAGATATATCACACTCAAGGAACCAGTAGGACAGTTATTTCCTTACCCAATTACAGAGTCTGTTAAATATGCAATTAATAACTTTTCACTTCATTACAAAGGGGTGCAGAAAGAGGACATTCGGCCCATCAAGTCTGCACCGACCACAATCCCAACCAGGCCCTACCCCCACATCCCTACATATTTACCCACTAATCTCTCTAACCTACGCATCTCAGGACACTAAGGGGCAATTTTTAGCATGGCCAATCAACCTAACCCGCACATCTTTGGACTGTGGGAGGAAACCGGAGCACCCGGAGGAAACCCACGCAGACATGAGGAGAATGTGCAAACTCCACACAGACAGTGACCCAAGCCGGGAATCGAACCCAGGTCCCTGGAGCTGTGAAGCAGCAGTGCTAACCACTGAGCTGCCGTGCCGCCCATTTGTGTTTCACTGCCTGTAGTCTCCTAGCTGTAGGACTGCAGGCCTATGACCAAAGCAAAGTTCTGTCTTTACTGTACATTTCAACCTGAGAATAAGGACATTGCAACATCAACTTTGCTAGTTTGTACACAGTTGTGGACAGTACTGGGTATGAGCCATATCCCCATGTGGCGGGGACCCAGTCAAGTCGTATTGCAGCAGGGATGAGGATTTCATCCCATCTGTTGGACTGGAGCAAAATATTTAGATCAAGTTTGTGTTAATGGGAATTGGAAGTTTAATTAAAAGTCTTCAAGATTGTCTGTTTCTTGCAATTCCATTGCTTGAATAACAGATAAGTGTTTTATAAACAAGGAGGCTGCTGTTATGCGTGTTTTCTCTTCTTTGTCTGTTTTCTCCACTACGGTCTGAAATGTGAGAGAGTTGGAACTTGCTTTCCGGGAGTCGGACAGATTGATGTCTGCGGGTATCGAGACTGTGCAAGGATTATGTCAATTCCCTGTCCATCCACCATTTCATGCCCCCATGCCAAAACCCCAAACACTCGAGGAGGAAAAAGTGAGGAGTTACTGTCATTGGACTGAGCTGGTCTCATCAGTGGAATATATACATGTTTCAGTTTGTTGAGTTAATTTTATTCAGAAACAGAGCAGTCCTCTCTATTCTAAAGTGGCTGCTGTAATGAACATTCATGAAATTCCTAAACATCGGAAGAACAAGGGTGGAGTTCAGTTTTCTGCTGTTTCTCAAAAAGTCTATTGTCTGACAGCCCATCAGATTCGAGAGAGAGATTTCAAAAAATGCATTGGATGTCTAATGGAGTGGCTGTGTAACACATTGAGAAAGCAATGGGGCACACTCTACACCGTGAGTTTTAAGACTCAGCATGTCATCTCCTGCTCTAACCTTCAAAGCAATGTAAACCTTGGTTCCTTTAAACTTGCGTTTAGAAGCTTTTAGAAATTTATCTTGATATTGCTTTAATCACTGGAGAGAAACTTTAAGAATGCTTCAGTGCCAAGGGATCTGGCTGTCCTTGTGTGTGAAACTAATATGCAGGTACAGCAGCTAATAAGGAAGGCAAATGAAATTTTGGCATTTAGAGTCTAGAGGTAAGGAAGCTGCACGAGGCATTAGTGAGACTACACTTGGAGAATACTCCAGGTATAATACAGAATTACTTGAGGATGGATGTAGTTGCTATGGAGACACTTCAGAGGAGCTTTATTCGATTGATTCCAGGGATGAGTGATTTGTCTTAAGAAAAGTTGAGCAGTTTAGGCCTATACCCTGTAGAGTTTAGAAGAATGGGGGAGATCTGATTGAGGTATATAAGCTGCTGAACAGATAGGGTAGACGTAGAGTGTTTCCTCTTGTTGGACAATCTAGAACCAGAGGTCATATTTTTAGGATAAGGGGTAGCAGATTTAAAACAGAAATGAGAGGAAACAACTTCTCTCAAGAGGTTGATAGTCTGGAATTCACTAGACCAGACTGCAGTGGATGCTGGGACATTGAGTAAGTTTAAGGAGATAGAGATTTTAAATTAGTAATGGGTCAAAGGGTTATGGTGAAAAGGCAGGAAAGTGGAGTTGAGGCTGAGACACAGTCAGCCATGATTGTATAGAATGGCAGAGCAGGCTGGAGGAGCTGAATTGCTGATTCCAGCTCTTGGTTCTTGTGTCCGAGAATGAAATGTTGGTTGACTAGGATTATAATCCTGGAGGGGACTTGCATGCGCAATTATAGTTGTCATGGTTTACGGGCTAATCGGTGAATGCTGAAATTGAAGATAAAGCAGCTGTTGATTTTTAGAATTCAGCATAATGTATTCTGTTCAGAGTTTCTGCAATGATTATTCAAACCAATCCCCTGGTGTGCATGACCTGTTTGGCCTGAGGCTCCCAGCATTTGTAAAGTGTTTTTTATAGGGTGCGAGCTTTAAAATGGAAGCATATGTTCACAAAGTTGTTGACAGTTTTGAATGTTCTGATTTATAAGGATATAAAAATAGGAGGGATAGCCTCTTCAAGCCTGCTCCACTATTCAATCAAATGGATGATCACCTACCCCAGAATTCCTTAATTTCTAAATTTCAATAATCTCTAGTTTAAAATAATCAGTGACCACAGCTCTCTGGTGCATAGAATTCCAAAAATTAAGAACCCTCTCATGAAGAACTTTCTCTCCTTCAGTCCCAAATGGCTAACCCCCAGCTAGGGGAAACACTCTCCCAACACCTCCTCTATCAGGTCCCTTAAGGATTTTATCTTTCAATTAGCTAACCCTCATTTTTCTACATACAGGCGGAATATAGGCCTAGTCTACTCGATCTCTCCTTGTGTCATCCTCAGAATTAATCTAGTAAGCCTTCGTTATACTTGCTCTAAGACAATTATATCCTTCCTTAAGTGGGGTGACCAACATTGCACACCGTGCTCCAGCAATGGTGTTTTCATTTTTGTGCTCCAGTCTCTTTTTTTAATAAAGGTTAATCTGCCTTTTGATTTCCTAATTGCTTGCTGTACCTGCATATTAACTTTCTGACACAAGAGAAGACAAATATGAGCAAGAGACGTTAAAATTATTAACTATAAACCTGTAGGCTCGCCTGTGGGAGAGGTTAAAGTGGCCAATAGATCCAGCCGCAGGAATGTAGGCAGGAGAGAAAAGAACATACAGCCTGAGAAAATACTGAGCGCTCTGATAGAACAGGCACGGGATTAAAAAATGAATCATGCAAGTTGTGGTGTTGAAAGGCTGCTGGAACATGGATAATTATAAATACAGAAAAATAATTATGTAATCACTTTAACAGGACTACAATGATGAAATAAGACAGGAGCAGTTAACTGAGCTGGCATATTTGAATGGTGGACAAGAAACATCTCGTGGGAGAGGTGTACGTGGCCGTGGAGCTCCACCTGTACCACTTGCAAGGTAAAGCTTCCAGAATGGTTGGGTTGAAAAAAGAGCATCTGAAATATAGATCCACCTCCCTGCAGAGCTCACTGATCAGGTGTACGAGTCAAAGCTTGTTTTCCCCACCCCTCAAATCCGCCACTGATTCCTTAGTGTAGGCATACTGAACTGTACCATTTCAGAAGCTGGCTCACTTTAAATCAGCTAACCTTACACAAAGGGGATCAAACTTGGGGTCATCGTGGTTTGTTTTGCTTTGTGACACCCTAAACACTTTAGTCACTTCATTCTCAAATTCTGAAAAATGTTTCACTTTGCACCCTCAGAAGCCTCCTGAAAGGCTCTTCAACGTACACTTTTATTCTCCCTTCCTGCTTATCAACACGAGATTTAACAGAAAATAAACTTACATAGAATGTCCCTCCCTGCAGCACATTGGATTGTATTGTCTGTGGAGATGTTTGCTGATGACAAATGGAAGTATCGTCCCAGAGTTAGGTCTGTGTGGATCAAATCCCCATCTTTTCAACTACAATTTAAGGATATTGAATTGCATATCGGTGCATTCAGTCTTGCCAAGAGTCATTCATCAATGTGTTTTAAGTGGAATCTCAGCTTTTAACGGTGCAATGTTCTATTGCATCACTGAATCTTATTTTGCATCAAGACACTTAAAGATCTCCAGGAATATTTCCCACTGTTACGGTGATATAAATTTCTTGAATGCTTCCAGGCTTTGTATTTTGTCTGTCACTCCTTGTCCTCATGCGTATGAGCCAGTTTACTTGTCTAGCCTTCCATCTAGGTCTGCATTTTACCCCACACTAGAGATTTCACTTTCTCACATAAGAGTGAACAAAGAGAACAAAGAACAATACAGCACAGGAACAGGCCCTTTGGCCCTCCAAGCCCGCGCCGCTCCCTGGTCCAAACTAGACCATTCTTTTGTATCCCTCCATTCCCACTCCGTTCATATGGCTGTCTAGATAAGTCTTAAACGTTCCCAGTGTGTCCGCCTCCACCACCTTGCCTGGCAGCGCATTCCAGGCCCCCACCACCCTCTGTGTAAAATATGTCCGTCTGATATCCGTGTTAAACCTCCCCCCCTTCACCTTGAACCTATGACCCCTCGTGCTTCTGAGCAGTTAGAATCCTGACTTGACTCTGTATATAAGCCTAATATAAACGCCATTAATTCAGTGTCACTAATTGTACCACAATATTAAGTGTGCAGGAAGATGAATTGAGCAGATAGCACTCACTTTAGAGAGGTTGCATTGACAGCACCGCATATTAACCCCTGCCTGATAAAGAGGATGTCAGTCACTTGCAAACAATAGCATTCTCATGAATTTTTTTCTAAGTCCTGAACTGCTGGATTTTGCTGATGAAAGCTTTGAAGCATCATCTATGTTTATTTGGACTTGTAATAAAATAAGATTTACTTTGCACATTGAGAAACCGACTGGCAAGTCATTGTCAGTGTCATGTCTTCCTTTCTAGGGGCCGTGGTGCAGCGCCACCACCACCTTCCCCTCAGTATGGACCACGAGGTGCAATGACACGTGGAGCAGCTGTCAGAGGAGCACCTGGAGGACGCAGGGAAGTGGCAAGTGGGCGTGGTGCCACACCAGCGCAAAGGGGTGCCCCAGCACCTCGTGCTCGGGGTGCACCTGCAGCATACAGACAGGCGCTGCACCCTCCACCTGCTCAAGAGAGCTATGATGACTATGTAAGTGCATTTGAACTGTATTGTGTGTGGCGAGGATGCATCTCTTGTATAGTGTGGGGGCATTTGGGGTCTATGTGTAGTCCATCAGATATTCCAATGGGTAAATTTGAGATAAAAACCAAAAGTATTGCGAAAAACCTGCTGGGTCTGGCAGCTTCTGAGGAGAGAAACAGAGTTAATATTTTGGGTTCAATATGACTCCTCTTCGGAACCCAATAAATTGGAGATCGGGCCTGTGATCTTGACTTGCTATTGAAGTATCATGTATTACCATGCCGGCATGGGATGAATTGCCATTCTGTATTGCATTGGATTGAGAGTTTAAATAATGCTTAAAATGGAAGCTGTAATTCTTTTGAGAAGATACTGAACACTCATGTTTTTGGGCAAGTCTGCAATGCTACATTTGAAGTAAAACCAGCAGTCTAGTTCGTTTGGTGTTGCTCATCTGACACAACTGATCTGGCAAACAATATTTAAAAGTATACAGGTGGAAAATCTAGTTTGTTTTTAAAATAATATTTGGTGTGCGAAAGCAATGCCATGGCCTGTGCAGAATTTCTTGGTTTGCATACAAGCAGTTGCTTTGGTTGTTGCTGGTCCTGAGTAAGACCATAAGACCATAAGACATAGGAGCGGAAGTAAGGCCATTCGGCCCATCGAGTCCACTCCACCATTCAATCATGGTTGATTTCAACTCCATTTACCCGCTCTCTCCCCATAGCCCTTAATTCCTCGAGAAATCACGAATTTATCAATTTCTGTCTTGAAGACGCTCAACGTCTCGGCCTCCACAGCCCTCTGTGGCAATGAATTCCACAGACCCACCACTCTCTGGCTGAAGAAATTTCTCCTCATCTCTGTTCTAAAGTGACTCCCTTTTATTCTAAGGCTGTGCCCCCGCGTCCTAGTCTCCCCTGTTAATGGAAACAACTTCCCTACGTCCATCCTATCTAAGCCGTTCATTATCTTGTAAGTTTCTATCAGATCTCCCCTCAACCTCCTAAACTCCAATGAATATAATCCCACGATCCTCAGACGTTCATCGTATGTCAGGCCTACCATTCCTGGGATCATCCGTGTGAATCTCCGCTGGACCCGCTCCAGTGCCAGTATGTCCTTCCTGAATATATTTGAGATTAATCTTTGTAGTAAATTCGTCTTTGGGTGCTCTGTAGTTTTAAATAGTTATGCTGGAGCCTAAACCCCCTTGTGTAATATTGAATAGCTCTACACAGTAGCATTGCAGATATTTAATTATGAAAGAACTCGCTCTGACTTGGAGTTTCTGACGCAAACTGTTTTTCATTCTGTAAGGGGAGTGAAGACTGCTCATGAAAATAAATTACTCTTGTTAAATCAGTAATGATGAATGTTGTGAATATGTTGGTAGAAGTAACTGAGAATTTCTATTAAAATATTACAGGGCTATGATGATGGATACGCAGAGCAAAATTATGATGGTTATGAAAACTATTATGATCAGTCCCAGGGGTAAGTAGAGTTTGCAGAGGTAATGAATGATCTTCAGTAGAAGTTTTTTAATAAATTCATGATTCATCCCATTTAATAGGAATTACTCATTTAATAGGAATTACAATTGTTGGTATTTCAGTTTTGTAGGTTGCAAATTGTAGAGTTTGGGTCTTCTTTCATTGTAATTGATAACTTGCCAACAGGGACATGTTAATCTAATGTAAACTAATTACCGGCACACAAGTGTGGATTCGTATGATTTCATAAAACAATGTTTGTGTTGCAGTGATGCAGGCTATCTAAGACTGACTGCAGTAGGCAAACAGCTCATCAATGAAATTCCTACCCCAAGCCTGTCTATTCAAATATTTGATAGGGCGGCACGGTAGCACAGTGGTTAGCACTGCTGCTTCACAGCTCCAGGGTCCCGGGTTCGATTCCCGGCTCGGGTCACTGTCTGTGTGGAGTTTGCACATTCTCCTCGTGTCTGCGTGGGTTTCCTCCGGGTGCTCCGGTTTCCTCCCACAGTCCAAAGATGTGCGGGTTAGGTTGATTGGCCAGGTTAAAAATTGCCCCTTAGAGTCCTGGGATGTGTAGGTTAGAGGGATTAGCGGGTAAATATGTGGGGGTAGGGCCTGGGTGGGATTGTGGTCGGTGCAGACTCGATGGGCCGAATGGCCTCCTTCTGCACTGTAGGGTTTCTATGATTTGCATATAGTTCTCCAGAAAGCTATTGCAATCTGTTGCTACATGGTTCTGAGTCAGGACCATGGTTCTGGGTTGAAGGTGTTGTCTCTTGTCTGACTGCAATACAAATCGCCGTGGAAGCACAGCGCAGCTGGTTGAAAATTGTAGACATGGGTACTCCCCCCTCGTTGTCTTAGACATGGGTACTCCCCCTTGTCTTAGACATGGGTACTCCCCCCTCATTGCCTTAGTAGAACAGAGGTGAAAAATGCATAAGTGGGATTTTGATTATGGTTGGGATTGGTTCTGCATTTTTGTGGTCTGCACTATATCCTCCAGCCTTTGAAGGGGGAAAAGCTGTTTAAACATAACCATGGATTTTGTCATGGCATATTATCCATTTAATGCGGAACCAAGAAACTAAATGAGTTGCTTAAAAATATGTGCACTCAGCAAAGATTTAAACACCACGCCTTGTGACAGTTTTAAAAATATTTTTTTTCTGCAGTGACGCTGAATATTTTGACTATGGACATGGAGAAGTGCAGGAAACTTATGAAGATTATGGTGAGTGAATGGGAGTTATCCCATTGGAACTGGTCCAATGCTGCATTGATTGTATGCATTTAAAAGTGAGAGTCATAATTGATTTTTCTACCACATTGTTGTAAACCAGTTATATGATTGCTAGGCAACTGAAGTGAATTACTACTTTGTTGAAAAAGTTTGCATGTGATCTACTGAGGTTTTTATTACAAGTTGTATCAAGAGTAGCTCCTGTCTGATCAGCGGTGGCTGACCCGCGATTTGAGGGTTGCATCTGCTCAGCATTGTCTGTTGCTGCCATGGGTCTTCATGTGACTGAACAGGCCAATTCTCAATCCACAGGTCTTTGGACACGGGACAGGATTTCCCACGGGAGATTGGGATCCGGAGTGCAGGATTTGCTTCCTTATCTTTCCTGCTCTGCCTCCATTCTGCCTCTTTGTTAAGACATTGTGATTCAAAGCATAATGCTTCAGAATGGACATATTGTCGTCACTTTGAACGATTGCTAGCAAGCTCCTCCCAATCATTAATACCAATGCTACTGTGCTTCAAGGGGAGTTTCAGAGAATCTTTGAAATGTTTTCTTTGTCCTCCCCAGAAAGATGGCCTTCTGGGAGTTGAGAATGGGACCTAATGGAGAGGAAGTTTTTAGAAACATAGAAAAACTACAGCACAATACAGGCCCTTCAGCCCACAAAGTTGTGCCGAACATGTCCCTACCTTAGCGATTACTAGGCTTACCTATAACCCTCTATCTTACTAAGTTCCATGTACTTATCTAAAAGTCTCTTAAAAGACCCTATCGAATCCGCCTCCACCACCGTTGCTGGCAGCCCATTCCACGCACCCACCACCCTCTGAGTGAAAAACTTACCCCTGACATCTCCTCTGTACCTACTCCCCAGCACCTTAAACCTGTGTCCTCTTGTGGCAGCCATTTCAGCCCTAGGAAAAAGCCTCTGACTGTCCACTCGATCAATACCTCTCAACATCTTATACACCTCTTATCAGGTCACCCCTCATCCTTCGTCCCTCCAAGGAGAAAAGGCCGAGCTCACTCAACCTATCCTCATAAGGCATGCTCCCCAACCCAGGCAACCTCCTTGTAAATCTCCTCTGCACCCTTTCTATGGCTTCCACATCCTTCCTGTAATGAGGTGACTAGAACTGAGCACAGTACTCCCAAGTGGGGTCTGACCAGGGTCCTATATAGCTGCAACATTATCTCACGACTCCTAAACTCAATTCCTCTACTGATGAAGGCCAGTACACCATACGCCTTCTTAACCACAGCCTCAACCTGCACAGCTGCTTTGAGCGTCCTATGAACTCGGACCCCAAGATCCTTCTGATCTTCCACACTGCCAAGAGTCCTACCATTAATATATTCCGCCATCCTATTTGACCTGCCAAAATGAACCACCTCACACTTATCTGGGTTGAACTCCATCTGCCACTTCTCCACCCAGTCTTGCATCCTATCAATGTCTCACTGCAACTTCTGACATCCCTCCACACTATCCACAACACCTCCAACCTTTGTGTCATCAGCAAACTTACCAACCCATCCCTCCACTTCCTCATCCAGGTCATTTATAAAAATCACAAAGAGTAAGGGTCCCAGAACAGATCCCTGGGGCACTCCACTGGTGACCGACCTCCATCCAGAATATGACCCATCTATAACCACTCTGCCTTCTGTGGGCAAGCCAGTTCTGGATCCACAAAGCAATGTCCCCTTGGATCCCATGCCCCCTCAATTTCTCAATAAGCCTTGCATGGGGCACTTTATGGGCACTTGCATGGGAGTCTTTTAAGGAGCAGTTGATAGGACTGGAGGACAGTCATGTGCCTGTAAAGAGGAAGGATAGGAAAGGTAGGATTCGGGAGCCGTGGATAGAAGACAGAAGGTAACAGTGGAGGGGTCTTTTTCCGGTTGGAGGTCTGTGACTGGTGGTGTTCCGCAGGGCTCTGTACTGGGACGTCTGCTGTTTATGATGTATATAAATGATTTGGAGGAAGATGTAGCTGGTGTGATCAGTAAGTTTGCGGACGACACGAAGATTGCTGGAGTTGCTGATAGTGATGAACATTGTCAGAGAATACAGCAGGATATCGATAGGCTGGAACATTGGGCGGAGAAATGGCAGATGGAATTTAATCCAGATAAATGTGAAGTGATGCATTTCGGTAGATCTAATGTAAGGGGGAGCTATACAATAAATGGCAGAACCATCAGGAGTATAGACACACAGAGGGACCTGGGTGTACAAGTCCACATATCCTTAAAGGTGGCAGCACAGGTGGAGAGGGTGGTGAAGAAGATATATGGCATGCTTGCCTTTATTGGACGGGGCATAGAATATAAAAGTTGGCATATGATGTTGCAGCTGTATAGAAGGTTGGTTAGGCCACATTTGGAATACTGCGTCCCGTTCTGGTCGCCACACTACCAGAAGGATGTGGAGGCTTTGGAGAGAGTACAGAAAAGGTTTACCAGGATGTTGCCTGGTATGGGAGGGTCTTAGCTATGGGGACAGATTGGGTAAACTGGGGTTATTCTCACTGGAAAGACGGAGGATGAGGAGTGACCTAATAGAGGTGTATAAAATTATGAAGGGCATAGATAGGGTGAACAGTGGGAAGCTTTTTCCCAGGTCAGAGGTGACGAACACAAGGGGTCACGGGTTCAAGGTGAGGGGGGCAAGGTTCAACACAGATGTCAGGGGGATGTATTTTACACAGAGGGTGGTGGGGGCCTGGAATGCACTGCCAAGCAAGGTGATTGAGGCGGACACGCTGGGATCGTTTAGGACTTATCTAGATAGCCACATGAACAGACTGGGAATAGAGGGATACAAATGAATGGTCTAGTTGCGCACATAAGCGGCGTAGGCTTGGAGGGCCGAAGGACCTGTTCCTGTGCTGTATTGTTCTTTGTTCTTATCAAATGCCTTGCTGAAGTCCATATTTACTACATCTACTGCTCTTCATCAATGTGTTTAGTCACATCCTCAAAAAACTCAATCAGGCTCGTAAGGCATGATCTGCCTTTGACAAAGCCATGCTGACTATTCGTAATCATATTATACCTCTCCAAATGTTCATAAATCCTGCCTCTCAGGATCTTCTCCATCAACTTACCAACCACTGAGGTTAGACTCACTGGCCTATAATTTCCAGGGCTATCTCTACTCCCTTTCTTGAATAAAGGAACAACATCCGCAATCCTCCGGAACCTCTCCCGTCTCCATTAATGATGCAAAGATCATCGCCAGAGGCTCAGCAATCTCCTCCCTCGCCTCCCACAGTAGCCTGGGGTACATCTCATCCGGTCCCGCCGACTTATCTAACTTGATGCTTTTCAAAAGCTCCAACACATCCTCTTTCTTAATATCTACATGCTCAAGCTTTTCAGTCTGCTGCAAGTTTGCACTACAACCACCAAGATCTTTTTCCATAGTGAATACTGAAGCAACGTATTCATTCAGTACCTCTGCTGTTTCTTCCGGTTCCATACAAACTTTTCCACCATCACACTTGATAGGTCCTATTCTTTCACGTCTTATCCTCTTGCTCTTCACATACTTGTGGAATGCCTTGGGGTTTTCCTTAATCCTGCCTGCCAAGGCCTTCTCATGACCCCTTCTGGCTCTCCTAATTTCCTTCTTAAAATCCTTCCTATTAGCCGTATACTCTTCAAGATCTCTAACATTACCTGGCTCCCTGAACCTTTTGTAAGCTTTTATTTTCTTCTTGACTAGATTCAGTACAGCCTTTGTATACCACAGTTCCTGTAACCTACCATAACTTCCCTGTTTCATTGGAACGTTGCTATGCAGAACTCCAGACAAATATTCCCTGAAAATTTGCCACATTTCTTCTGTACATTTTCCTGAGAAAACCTCTTTCCAATTTAAGCCTCCAATTTCCTGCCTGGTAGCCTCATAATTCCCCTTACTCCAATTAAACACTTTTCTAACTTGTCTGATCCTATCTCTCTCCAATGCTATGGTAAAGGAGATAGAATTATGATCACTATCTCCAAAATGCTCTCCCACTGAGAGATCTGACACCTGCCCAGGTTCATTTCCCAATACCAAATCAAGTACAGCCTCTCCTCTTGTAGGCTTATCTACATACTGTGTCAAGAAACCCTCCTGAACACACCTAACAAACTCCTCCCCATCTACACCCCTTACTCTAGGGAGATTCCAATCAATATTTGGAAAATTGAAGTCTCCCATCACGGCCACTCTGTTATTACACCTTTCCAGGATCTGTTTCCCTATCTGCTCCTCAACATCCCTGTTACTATTGGGCGGCCTATAGAAAACACCCAGTAAAGTTATTGACCCCTTCCTGTTCCTAACCTCCACCCACAGAGACTCCGTAGACAATCCCTCCATGGTGTCCATCTTTTCTGCAGCCGTGACACTATCTCTGATCAACAGTGCCACTCCCCCACCTCTTTTGCCCCCCTCCCTGTCCCTTCTGAAACATCTGAAACCCGGCACTTGAAGTAACCAGTCCTGTCCCTGAGTCATCCAAGTCTCTGTAATGGCCACCACATCATATTTCCAAGTACTGTTCCACGCTCTAAGCTCATCCACTTTGTTCACAACACTCCTTGCGTTAAAATAGACACATCTCAAACCTTCGGTCTGAGCGCTCCCCTTCTCTATCACCTGCCTATCCTCCCTCTCACACTGTCTACAAGCTTTCTCTATTTGTGAGCTAACCTCCTCTCTCCCAGTCACTTCAGTTTGATTCCCAGCCCCCAACCATTCTAGTTTAAACTCTTCCCAGTAGCCTTAGCAAACCTTCCCGCCAGGATATTGGTCCCCCTGGGATTCAAGTGCAACCCGTCCTTATTGTACAGGTCACACCTGCCCCAAAAGAGGTCCCAGTGATCCAGAAACCTGAATCCCTGCCCCCTGCTCCAATCCCTCAGCCACGCATTTATCCTCCACCTCACTCCATTCCTACTCTCACTGTCGCGTGGCACAGGCAGCAATCCCGAGATTACTACCTTTGCAGTCCTTCTCAACTCCCTTCCCAACTCCCTTTCAGGACTTCTTCCCTTTTCTTACCCATGTCATTGGTACCAATATGTACCACGACATCTGGCTCTTCTCCCTCCCACTTCAGAATATCTTGGACGGGATCAGAAACATCCCGGATCTTTGCACTAGGGAGGCAAACTACCATCCGTGTTTCTTGACTGCGTCCACAGAATCGCCTGTCCGACCCCCTCACTATAAGAGCCCCCTATCACTACTGCCTTCCTCCTCCTTTTTCTACCCTTCTGAGCTACAGGGCACTGGGGTACTCTCTAGTACCTGACCTTTCCCCTAACTGTGACCCACTTGTCTGCCTCCCATGGCCCCGGTGTGACCACCTGCCTGTAACTCCTCTCTATCACCACCTCGTTCTCCCTGACCAGACGAAGGTCATCGAGCTGCAGCTCCAGTTCCCTAACGTGGTCCCTTAGGAGCTGCAGCTCGACGCACCTGGCGCAGATATGGACGTCCGGGAGGCTAGGAGACTGCAGGACCTTCCACATCCGACACCGAGAACAGCAAAATGGCCTCACACTCATAATTCCCCCTTTCTTCAAATAACACAGGAAAAACTAAGAACTAAACCTACCCTGCCTCACCTGTTCCTGCCTAAGCCTGTTGAGCCAAAGCCCTTCAGCCTTCACTCTGCTACCTGCTCACTCTGCTGCCCGCAGGATAGAGCAGCCTGCTTTTCAAAGGTGAAAAAAAACTTCCCAGGTGTCACTGGGGCCTACTTCCGGTTTAACCCTCCCAACTGCCTTAGAGAAAAAAGCACTCCAAAAATAGAGTAATTTAAAAACACCTCTTACCCATTAGCTCTCCTCTCCTGAAAACACCACTCTAGCTGCTCCACTGGAACAATGAGCTTTTGGTGGGAATTCTGCCTGAATATTTGTGGGATTGGCTTCAAGAAGAACACAAGTTTGTTTGACCATCCTCCCATTGAACCTGGAGGATGGGGTGGAGGAATTGTTCGTGGAATCTCACTTTCACACACAGGTTTTGCTGATACAGTCTAGCTCTCATCGCAGGACAGGAATGCGACTTTGCACATTATAACCTTAGTTGACTTGTGGTCTTTGTTGTCAAATACTTACTGCTGTGGTTTGTAGAAGGCCGAGCTGGCACTGCTGGCCGGTGTGGGATCTCCTCGTCAATGGTGTCCTTTAAGAGAGGTGGCTACCAAGGTCTGGGAAATGCTCAACATTTACCCGATTCTCTCCTTCAACATGTATGGGAGCTGGAATATTTAGCTGATCAGGTATGGGTTGATATGAGTTTTGTTTTAGCAATACCCAAGGACAGTTTTGGCATAGGGGGCATGGTTAGTAAGTTTGCAGATGACACCAAGATTGGTGGCATGGTGGACAGTGAAGAAGGTTATCTCCAATTGCAGTGGGATCTTGATCAATTGGGCCAGTGGGCTGACTAATGGCAGATGGAGTTTAATTTAGACAAATGCGAGGTAATGCATTTTGGTAGATTGAACCAGGGCAGGACTTACTCAGTTAATGGTAGGGTGTTGGGGAGAGTTACAGAACAAAGAGATCTAGGGGTACATGTTCATAGCTCCTTGAAAGTGGAGTCACAGGTAGACAGAGTGGTGAAGAAGGCATTCGGCATGCTTGGTTTCGTCGGTCAGAACATTGAATACAGGAGTTGGAACTGTGTGCAATTCTAGTCACCCTATTATAGAAAGGATATTATTAAACTAGAAAGAGTGCAGAAAAGATTTACTAGGATGCTACCGGGACTTGATGGATTGAGTTATAAGGAGAGGCTAAATATACTGGGACTTTTTTCTCTGGAGCGTAGGAGGCAGAGGGGTGACCTTGTAGAGGTCTAAAAAAAAATGAGGGGCATAGACAAGGTAGATAGTCAATATCTTTTCCCAAAGGTAGGGGAGTCTAAAACTAGAGGGCATAGGTAAGTGGAGAGGGGAGAGATACAAAAGTGTCCAGAGGGGCAATTTTTTCACACAGGGTGGTGAGAGTCTGGAACAAGCTGCCAGTGGTAGTAGTAGAGGTGGCTACAATTTTATCTTTTAAAAAGCATTTAGTTACATGGGTACGATGGGTATAGAGGGATATGGGCCAAATGCGGGCAATTGGGATTAGCTTAGGGGTTTTAAAAATAAAATAAGGGCGGCATGAACAAGTTGGGCTGAAGGGCCTGTTTCCATGCTGTAAACCTCTATGATTCTATGTAACACGAATGCAGTGAATTGAATTTTTTACCAAATGATCAAATCACCATGACTTCCAAAGAGGGGCTGCATTTGGTCTTTAAGCATAACTTGTATAAATGTGTAAGACCATGGGGGTGGCTTATAATACTTGACAGCCAATTATCTACTTTTTGGAATGTCGTTTCTGTTGTAATATGGTGACCAAAGTGTACCCAGCAAAATTCCCACAGACGGCAATGTGATCGCTGGATATTTTTTTAATGATGCTGATTGAGGGATAAATGTTGGCCATGATACTGGGGATGTCTTGTACTGAGTCGCTGTGGGTGGAACTCAGAAACAGGAAGGGTGCAGTCACTATGCTGGGGGTGTACTACAGACCACCCAACAGCCCACGGGAAGTGGAGGAAAGGATATGTCAGGAGATTCTGGATAGGTGCAGAAAAAATAGGGTTGTTGTAGTGGGGGACTTTAATTTCCCTGGCACAGACTGGAAAGTGCTTAGAGCTGGGGGTCCGGACGGGGAGGAATTTGTAAAATGCGTACTGGAAGGTTCTTTGGAACAGTATGTAGATAGCCCGACGAGAGAGGGGGCTATACTGGACCTAGTTCTGGGAAATGAGCCCGGTCAGGTCGTCAAAGTTTTGGTTGGGGAACATGTGGCAAATAGTGACCACAACTCTGTTAACTTTAGGATAGTAATGGACAAGGATGAGTGCTGTCCTACGGGCAGGGTGCTAAATTGGGGGAAGGCTAACTATAGCCGGATTAGGCAGGAATTGGTGGATGTTGATTGGGAGAGGATGTTCGAGGGTAAGTCCGCGTCTGGCATGTGGGAGTCTTTTAAGGAACTATTGATAAGGCTGCAGGATAGGCATGTGCCTGTAAAAAGGAAAGATAGGAAAGGTAGGATTCGAGAGCCGTGGATAACCAGGGAAATTGAGGATCTGATTAAAATGAAAAGGGAGGCGTACGTTAAGTCCAGGCAACTGAAAACAGATGGAGCTCTGGAGGAGTACAGAGAGAGTAGGAAAGAACTCAAACGGGGATTTAGAAGGGCAAAAAGAGGTCACGAGATGTTCTTGGCAGGCAGGATTAAGGAGAATCCTAAGGCATTCTATTCATACGTTAGGAACAAAAGAGTTGTCAGGGAGAAAATCGGACCTCTCGGACAAAGGAGGGGAATTATGCTTAGAACCCAAGGGAATAGGGGAGATCCTAAATGAATACTTTGCATCGGTATTCACGAAGGAGAGGGGCATGTTAACCGGGAGTGTCTCGGAGGGAGGTGTTGACCCGTTAGAGAAAATCTCCATTACAAGAGAGGAAGTGTTAGGTTTTTTAGGGAACATTAAAACTGACAAAGCCCCAGGGCCTGATGGCATCTATCCTCGACTGCTCAGGGAGACGAGAGATGAAATTGCTGGGCCTCTGACGGAAATCTTTGTCGCTTCTTTGGACACGGGTGAGGTCCCTGAGGATTGGAGGATAGCGAATGTGGTGCCGTTGTTTAAGAAGGGTAGCAGGGATAACCCGGGAAATTGTAGGCCGGTGAGCTTGACGTCCGTGGTAGGGAAGCTGTTGGAGAGGATTCTTAGAGACAGGATGTATGTGCATTTAGAACGGAACAATCTCATTAGTGACAGACAGCATGGTTTTGTAAGAGGGAGGTCATGCCTTACAAATTTGGTGGAGTTTTTTGAGGAAGTGACAAAAACGGTTGATGAAGGAAGGGCCGTGGATGTCGTCTATATGGATTTCAGTAAGGCATTTGACAAAGTCCCACATGGCAGGTTGGTTAAGAAGGTTAAGGCTCATGGGATACAAGGAGAAGTGGCTAGATGGGTGGAGTACTGGCTTGGCCATAGGAGACAGAGGGTAGTGGTCGAAGGGTCTTTTTCCGGCTGGAGGTCTGTGACCAGTGGTGTTCCGCAGGGCTCTGTACTAGGACCTCTGCTATTTGTGATATATATAAATGATTTGGAAGAAGGTGTAACTGGTGTTATCAGCAAGTTTGCGGATGACACGAAGATGGCTGGAATTGCGGATAGCGAAGAGCATTGTCGGGCAATACAGCAGGATATAGATAGGCTGGAAAATTGGGCGGAGAGGTGGCAGATGGAGTTTAATCCGGATAAATGCGAAGTGATGCATTTTGGAAGAAATAATGTAGGGAGGAGTTATGCAATAAATGGCAGAGTCATCAGGAGTATAGAAACACAGAGGGACCTCGGTGTGCAAGTCCATAAATCCTTGAAGGTGGCAACACAGGTGGAGAAGGTGGTGAAGAAGGCATATGGTATGCTTGCCTTTATAGGACGGGGTATAGAGTATAAAAGCTGGAGTCTGATGATGCAGCTGTATAGAACGCTGGTTAGGCCACATTTGGAGTACTGCGTCCAGTTCTGGTCGCCACACTACCAGAAGGACGTGGAGGCGTTAGAGTGCAGAGAAGGTTTACCAGGATGTTGCCTGGTATGGAGGGTCTTAGCTATGAGGAGAGATTGGGTAGACTGGGGTTGTTCTCCTTGGAAAGACGGAGAATGAGGGGAGATCTAATAGAGGTGTACAAGATTATGAAGGGTATAGATAGGGTGAACAGTGGGAAGCTTTTTCCCAGGTCGGAGGTGACGATCACGAGAGGTCACGGGCTCAAGGTGAGAGGGGCGAAGTATAATTCAGATATCAGAGGGACGTTTTTTACACAGAGGGTGGTGGGGGCCTGGAATGCGCTGCCAAGTAGGGTGGTGGAGGCGGACATGCTGACATCGTTTAAGACTTACCTGGATAGTCACATGAGCAGCCTGGGAATGGAGCGATACAAACGATTGGTCTAGTTGGACCAAGGAGCGGCACAGGCTTGGAGGGCCGAAGGGCCTGTTTCCTGTGCTGTACTGTTCTTTGTTCTTCTTTGTTCTTTTGTCTTCCCTGCTCATCTTTAACATCCACCTGATCAGGCAGGTGGGACCTCTGTTTCATGTCTCATTTATAAGACAGTACCCCCAACAGTGCACTGTTCCCTCAGTACTGCACTGGGGTATCAGCCTTTATTTTGTCCTCCTCTCTCTTGAAGCCCTGGAGTGGGACTTGAACCTGAAATATGATTGAGAGGAGAGAGTGTGACAGCTGAGCCAGGGCTGTGACGAGGCTTGATGTTCAAACTGTTGAATTATTCTGTTTCTCTTGGTGCTCTGTTGCTGCGACTGACTCATTATTGCAGATCTCCCCTTCCCCCAATGAAATGTGAGCAAGTTTCCCAGCTCCATCAAATCACCTGAAACCATGGGAGTGGAGTGATGGTACAATGTCCTTCAGAGTTGTTGCATTGGAACAAGAGTAGGCCATTTAGCTGGTTCTGCAATTAAATTAGAACACGGCTGATCTGTATCCCCACTCCTTTTACCCAAGAAGAGTTATCAATCTTTGCCCTAAAATTTAAGTGATCCAAATGTGTGGGAGCTCGATATAGTGCAGTAAAGTCCCACCATTCACACCTTGCAAGCAGTGAAATTGTGCACAGACACTTTTTACAATGGGATGCAATTAGACCAGTTCCAACCATCCTAAAATTTGACATGTAGAAACAACCAAAGACAGTCAGAACTATGCTCTTAACAAAATTTACTGGAGAAACCGGGTGCTCCGGTTTCCTCCCACAGTCCAAAGATGTGCGGGTTAGGTTGATTGGCCATGCTAAAAATTGCCCCTTAGTGTCCTGAGATGCGTAGGTTAGAGGGATTAGTGGGTAAAATACGTAGGGATATGGGAGTGGGGCCTGGGTGGGATTGTGGTCGGTGCAGACTCGATGGGCCGAATGGCTCCTTTCTGTACTGTAGGGTTTCTATGATTCTATGAAATTGTTTAATAAAACAAGAACAACGTTGAATAAGCAAAATACTGTGGGTGTTGAGATCCGAGACAAACAGAATGCTGGGAAAACTCAATGTCTGGCAGTGTCTGTAGGGAGAGAGTTAATGTTGCAAGTCTGTTTGACTCTTCACAACAATATTTAGTTTGCCATACTTGCTTGAGAGTGAAAGTGGACTGTGATCAGGCATTAGATTGCAGCAGGGAAGGTCCAAATGCAGACAATGCTTGCACAGTGCGTACTTGCTACTGTGGGAAATAGGTCATGGATGTATTAAGCTTCATTTAGGCAGTTTTTTCTGTATTTTCTGAAGTTGGCATGTATTTTTTAATGTTTAAAAGCTCGGATAAGTGAACGTTTGGGCCCACAATGGGTGTATGAAATTTTTGCATGGATCAGCAAATTTACAAAAGAGAAAATCTCAAATGGTGGGGCTTTACTCTACCTACCTGGATCAGCAAATTTCTGTGTAGGAATTTGTTTGTTTTCGATACACAACATCCATGCTGCTGCCCTGTTCCCGTGTTGTTTCTACATTTGGGCAAGAGCCTCTGCTCTCGATTTTGGATATTACCGGACCACTGATTGGATTTGCTGAGGGATGTGTTCACAGTCACGATTGGGATCTAGTATTCACCTAATATTGTTTAGATTGCAATTGTGTTTGGAAGTACTTGTGATTGAATGTTGTGGGATGCAGGTCCTAATTGTGACCATGTTCACCTGGTTTGGAAATCTAAAGCATAAATGGGAATGTTGATTGTTTCTGCAAAGCAGGGGAGTGAATGATGCAGTCGGAATGCAGCTACTTTTCTGAATTGCTGCTCACTATTGAGAGCATAAACTGAGAAGAAATTATTTTATTTTTTAGTTCATTAGTCACAAGTACGGCTTACATTAACACTGCAATGAAGTTACTGTGAAATTCCCCTAGTTCCACACTCCAGCGCCTGTTTGGGTCAATGCACCTAACCAACACGTCTTTTGGACTGGGAGAAAACCAGAGCACCTGGAGGAAACCCGTGTAGACTCCACACAGACAGTGATCCAAGCTGGGAATCGAACCAGGATCCCTGGCGCTGTGAGGCAGCAGTGCTAGCCACTGTGCCACCGTGCCGCCCCTGTGCGGTGTGGGGAACCTCACTCAGATGATTTCATTTTCTGGGAAAGGCTGTAGTAAAAGAATAAATTGCCAAGTTTAGCTATAATCAAATTGATTTCAGCAAAGTGTAATGTGGGGGTAATTGTTAGCTAATGAACTGAAATTGTCAGTGATGCCCTGTAACAGAATTTTACTCCAATCAAATCTTAAAGCTGACTTTATTGTGGTGGCTCGCGCGGTTCAGAAATGTATAATATTGGATGTGATTCTCTGATAGGACCGCACGTCCTGAACAATCCTGAGTGCTGAGAATTACACAACCAATCAATTTGTCAGTTGGGCTCACAATGTGGCTTGCTCATAGCTACATATATTCATATGCCCTCTTCAGGAATATGTCCAGACATTGCACCACCTTGAATAAACAGAAGCTTGGACTCCCTGGTATCTTTGCCATGGCAACATCTCAGTCAATTAGAGCCAACTTGCCAGTCACTTGGTATCTCTTCTCGTACAATCGTTGTTCCTCTGAAATTTGGCATTTTTGTTAGTCCTGGAATTGTGTTTTCAATTTGCCTTGAGACTTCTGAGTAATTGAATTGAACAGTGACACTGAGCTGTGAAGTCCTGAGGCAGCCTTGGATCCTATCGCTAATTCTCCTCCCTTCTTCCCCATGTGGTCAGAATTATGTGCAACTGTGCTGCACCTTTTCATTGATCATTTGCTCAATGTGTGGCTATCGGAGATCATATTCAGCTGGCCCATTTCAATTTCTTTCTTTCTGCAACAAGAGGGATGGGTAAACATCGAGTTTGATTTTTCCACTAATTCTTTCTGTTTCCTTCCCCAGTGAGTGAGTGTGCGTGTCCAGTTTGTGTCCCAGCAGAATTGTTCTGGCATTTTTCTTGCCCACTTTGCTGTACTTGCGTTAAGACTAAAAGATAATCACAATCCAATGCTGATCAACTTGATTGCAGGGTTACAGAGTTGAAGATGATATGGCCCAGGCTCCAGAGTGTCATACTCAACTTTTAGTATTCAACAATAGTGTGTTTTATTGTATCTCAGCATTTATTACGAGTGTGCTTCAAGTCAAGCAATGGTAGAGGTATATGCAATACAGCTGTACCATTGTAGCTTATAGAACTTGCTCTTCAAGTACTGGTCTGTGTTTAATGCAAAACTGTTAATTTTTTTCTGTTACAGGACAGGAGGATTGGAATGCAGGGAGGGCAAGCCTGAAGGCACCAGCAAGGCCACTCAAGGGAATGTACAGAGACCATCCCTATGGGAGATACTAATTCTGGCCTCTGACCATGTGTGCTTCCTTATAAATTGCTTCAATCTTCTGTGGTCACCATCTTGTTATCAACTGTGAGACAAGTAATAGTCCATTTGTTTTCTACTTTGGACATTTATTGGGCAGACTGGTTTATGTACATGTTTAGATAACTAAACCCATGGTAGTGCAACTTTGGCATGATATGTTTCAATAAATTAGAGGGCAGCAAGTTCTAGCTAAACCCATATGATTAGATTGCTTTGTTTTGTTTTTATATTGTTGGCGCATCTGTCAATTTACATGTACCTGTAAAGATGGCTTTTATTTGCCATTTGAATTTAATTCTGCTATGTAGGTATTTTTAGACTTGTTTACCATGACTTATTTCTGTTAATTATGTACAATGTTTAAATGATCTTCAAAGTTGCAGAATCCCATTGGATTACATGAGCTGCATTTTAAATCAGTCAAATCGAATCTTCACATTCCATTCACTCTCTGCTTCCTTACCAATTTGATTTTTATTTGAGATGTTTTGCTGGTCATTTTGCTACTATCGACATGTCTTTAGTTTTGGGGGCACAGTATGAATTTAGTGTTTTTAACCCAATTGGGCAATGCTTCATTGTCACTTCCAAACAAGGGAAGTAAATATTTAGAATTTTATAAAAGGATGTTGTGTACATTTGATTTGATTTTTTTTTTTGAAAGGCCCCTTTGAGGTTGGCATGGTTTTTTTTTTTAAGAAGAGTCCCTACAAGCAAAGATGTTAGTTCTGATGGTGAAAGCTGATTTGTCACCATAGCAAATGACTTTTTAAAATTTTGCTCAGAATTTGCAAAGAAGGCAAGCCACAATCCTTGTGCAAGTGATGCATGTTTGTTCAGTACAAAGACCAGCTGATGGTGTTTTCCCAATGGGCTGGTGAATAATGGAAAATGTGCTCTCTGGCTTTGGGCTTCAGAAGGATGTGGAGTATTCTCAACAGGCAAGTTCACTTGCAAAGATCACTGAGTACTCACTTGCTGCTCTTAGCAACTGGCTGCCACATGTTTCCTTACGCTTGCTTTCATCAAATTCAGCTTGTTGATTCAGAAGCTTCAGTCAGGTTTTCAGTTGTGTCATGGGGCCTTTTTCTTACAGAAGCTGCAGCATCAGTGACTGTTTAGGCTGATGTGTGGGGATGGATTTACTTGGTTTCACTTGGGGTCACCAGGCCCCAGAGCAGTATACCTGTTCTCACAATGTACTGAACTCATTCAAGGTAAACAGTGAAATATGAATGAGGCTCTCCTCACCATTGCATTTACTCAGTGGGTGGATGGCTTGTGATAACAGCCACAGAAGTCAACACATTTACCTCAGGATTCTTGTGATGCGACAGTGCTGAGGCTGTAGCAGCTTTGGCTTTTTCCCTCCTTTTATAACTGGGGGCGGTGTTTGACAGCTTTGCAAAGATTAGTTAACGTGGAAGGATGTCTTCAGGAGTGTTTCAGCTGCCATTTGTAGTGAGAGCTTTGGGGTTCACATGTGGATAGATGGGATCCTGATGTTCAAATGTTGTTGACAAACTCTTGCTTTTAAGATTTGGACTTTGAACAGAATAATGTAGCATGCCAGGGTCAGAAATAATTGTTGAAGTCAAGTTCATTTCTTTATTTCATTCTCCCCTCATCTCGTCATGATTTTCTGTTAGCCTTTTGTTTCTGGCAATTCTCGAGAGGGTCTGTCTGCTGATGTAAAAAGGGACACTGCAGCTAAAATGAGCTCATGTATGTAGTTGGAAATTTATAACCACAATTGTCTGTTGTCCTTGAAATCTGTGCCTGGACATAAATATGCATTGCACTCCTTGTGTGAGCTGGCCTAAATAGGTAGCTAAACATTTGTCAAACACGTTTGCAGCAGTTTATCAATAAAGTTCAATTCTTTTGTATAGAACTAAACGGAATTCCCTTTTTTCCTTAGAAATTTAAAACACTTTTTCTGCGGTACAATAAACATTCTCACTATATAAACTTTAAAGACCTCTGTTCTAATGATTTCATTTTGCCAAAAAAAAACTAGTTTGGTTAAAGTCCTTGGGATGAGTTGAAAGTTAAAAGCAAATCTGTTAAACCTGTTGCATGGATTTTGGTGGATTTTGGTAAATATTGGTTAATATGTACAGAAATGGTGAGATAAACAAACACAGACGGTTTCATCTTGCTAAAATAAATATAACGGACTTGTTTATGCCAGCATGTTATCTGTGAACAAAACGTAAAGAAGATAGAGGTAAGAGCACTGCTTCACCATAAAACTGTTAAAAGGCAAAACATTCCTTGTAGATTCTATATTGTGACTAACGACGTTAAATCATTCGTCTCGATACTCCATCACACAGGGCCCAAACCAGCGGAGTCCTGAGCACTGCAGTGTAACAGTTAACAACAAAACCCAAAACAAAAACACATGAAGTTAACAAATACAAAACGTTAATGTCTTTCTATACTGAATTTTAAAATGTATTTGCAATTTTCAGTGTTAATGTGACTAAGTCTCGGCAATCCCAGTCAGTTTACAGGGCTCAATGTCTTTATGATGAAATGAAAGATGATGGCTGATTTTTTTAAAGGAATATATCGCAGGACGGATGACTAAACCTTAACCACCTCGCAAAATGCACCAGGTAACAGTAATGCTAAATCTGTAATTTTAAGGCACTGATGTGTATATACAGCCTTTCTTGGTAACTATTATAGTTATAAATGGTTAAAAAATGTAAACTTCCAAACATTAAAATAGGAAAACAGGAAAATAAATTTCTAATTAGTGTTAACTAGTGATAAACTTGTTCTGTTTTAACCCTGTCTTGATTAAAGAGTCTAAATTTGCCCATCATAATATGAATGTAATGCAACTCTTGCTAAACGCTGAATGCTTTAAATTTAAACTTGAAACAAAGCACACAAAAATAGATCAGTCCAGGTAAAGCTTTAAAAGAACATTGGTTTTGTCCTCTAGCACTAATAAAATGTATTTTAGATTTTGCCTATTTAAGACTAATTTATTTTTACTGTATCTATTTTTCAAACTTTAATTCTGAAGTTTGTTTCAATTTATATAAAAGCTTGAGTTGCATGCTGCCCTTGGGTGTAATATAAATCTAATTTGCATGGAATTACTCGAACTGTTTTTACCACCTTATGCACTTCCAAGTTGTTGAGCTCTTACCAGTTTTTTCCCTTTGCAGGCATAGGGTAGTAACCCCTGCTGAATTCTGCATCCTTGGAGAGCTGGAAGGTGTGGCTGGGTATGTATGTACATCTGCATGCTGCAATTCTATAAATGTCTCCAGGTTTCCAATATGACTGTTGCATAGTGTCTTGTTGAACAATGAAGGAGGCCACTTGATTTGATCAAAACTGGTCCCTGAGAAAGGGGCATTTCTCCTTGAAGAGGTGTCTGTTTTTGGGAGAGGGAATGAAATAAGGGTTAGCTGTTCACAACTGTATTGGATGAGAATGATGTAATGCCTCCCAAGATTTAATGAGGTGGAATCTGATGTCTCTGCAGATGGCAACCAGCAAACATTTCCTGTTTATTTCACTTTAGGTCAAGGAGTTAATTAACAACTGATCAAAGTGTGTTTCGTGTTGACACTCTTGCAAATGATCTGTCTAACATTAAGATTTTGGATTGGAAAACACAACCCTGCTACAAATTGTGGTTTACGGATAATAACATGCAAAGTGCCACTGCCTCGAACCCCTGTTCAAATTGCTGTCCAACCTGAGTAGTCTTACAATACAGACTTTTACACTGCTCTCTCCTTTATTCCTGTTTTATCTCTCCTTCACTTCTGCAATCAAAGCTTATTTACTAGAAATCTTTTCCGTAGCACGAAGACAACTAACTGTAGTTCACAAACTACTGAAATGAGAAATGTTTGCTCTGGAACTTAAGGCATTGCAGTTAGAAATGGAAGTGAGAAAGAAACAGAACTGCTTGTTGTAAATAGCAGCAACAGTTGTTATGGGCTGCCAGGATGGGCACAATCTACTAATATTTTCACCCTGAGAAGATTTAAATTCTCAATCATTTGAAATCAGCAACTTGTATGATACCATTAAGTGTAGATTTATTATGTACAAAAAGAATAATCTGAGTTAGGTTCTGTGCAGTAATCTAATAGTTACGCTATGGAATTCGCAACAGTAAAGTTCAAATTGTAACTTTGTAAATCATGGAATGGAATTCAATAAATCTCAATTTATGGATGGGCTCTAGAAAATCTTCATGGGATCTTCCTGGTTATTGTAAACCCGACTGATTCACTGCCACATCGAAGTGTGATTCCAGTTTCACACTATGCGATTTACATCTGAGTGTTTGAGATGAGCAATGAACACCGTTTTGTTAGTATTTTCACACTTGATGTGATAAAGTCCAATGTGGCACTGTGGCTAACACTGCTGCCTCACAGCGCCAGGGACCCAGGTTCAATGTCAGCCTTAGGTGACAGTGTGGAATTTGCACATTCTCCCCCTGTCTGAGCTCCGGTTTCCTCCCGCAAGCCAAAGATGTTTAGGTTAGGTGGATTGGCCATGCTGAGTGTACATGGTTATGGGGATAGGGTGGAGAGGTGGCCTGGCAACTCATTCAGAGCGTCAGTGCAGACTCAATAGGCTGAATGTCCTCCTGCACTGTAGCGATTCCATGGTTCTGGTGCCAATAAGGGATAATAAATATTTCCAAATCTAAATTAGATAATTCTGCTTGGTACAGCAAGATCTGTAAAGTACGAGGAGCAAGGTATACTGAAGCACACTCAGGAAATTTTCTGGAGATTGCAGTTAGTCATAAGAGTCGTACAGTGCAGAAAGGGCCCTTCGGCCCATTGGGTCTGCTCTGACAACTACAACGAAAGTCGCACTAATCCCATTTTCCTGCACTTGTTCCATATCCTTGAATGTTATGATGTTTCAAGTGCTCATCCAAATATTATTTTTTAATTGTAAGGTTTCTGGCCTCTACTACCTACGCAGGCAGTGCGTTCCAGATTCCTACCACCCTCTGAGAGGGGGGAGGGGGAGGGATTCTTAAATCCCCTCTGAATCTCCTGCCCCTTACCCTAAAACTATGCTCCTCCTGATTGACCCCTCAACCAAGGGAACAGCTGCTGCCTATTCACTCAGTCCATACCCCTCACAATCTTATACACCTCAATCATGTCCCGTCACACACACCCCCCCCCCTCCCCCCCCCTCACGTTCTGTGCTCTAGATAGAAGAATCCATGTCTATCTGGTCTCTCCTTAGCAGTTGTCTCTGTATGTGGGAACTCTGGTATTCTGAAAAGCAGAGCACTGCTTAGAGGATGGGAGGTATAACAATTGGTCTTAAATCTGGTGAATTGTATTATTTTGTATTGTATTCCGCCTACTGATACACCCGTTTCACCCAGGGTGGTGAGGGAAGAATTGCCTTTATCATGTTCCCGTTAAGTTAAAGATTCTGTAGAGAAATTATATTGTGCTGGAAAGATTGCAGACTGCTCCTGGGAATGAAATGTTGCTACATTTGGTGAGGATTAATCTGCCCTCTGCTGCAAGTGGGAGATAAGGAGATTCCTGTGAACTCAGACCTTTGTGAAAGTCATTATAAAAAGCAGAATAGCTGAAGAAGCTGTTGCATCGGGATCATGTTGGACTGTTTGTGAAGCTATATGTATTATGTTTCAAGGCATTGTCTCCAGTGTGTAATAAAACTCAAAGAACAAAGAAAATTACAGCACAGGAACAGGCCCTTCGGCCTTCCAAGCCTGCACTGACTGCTGCCCGACTTACCCTTCCGGGGACCATATCCCTCTATTCCCATCCTATTCATGTATTTGTCAAGACGCCCCTTAAAAGTCACTACCGTATCCGCTTCCACTACCTCCCCCGGCAACGAGTTCCAGGTACCCACTAAAAAATCTGCCTCTTATATCTCCTTTAAACCTTGCCCCTCACACCTTAAACCTATGTCCCCTAGTAATTGACTTTTCCACCCTGGGCAAAAGCTTCTGACTATCCATTCTGTCCACGCCCCTCATAATCTTGTGGACTTCTATCAGGTCGCCCCTCAACCTCCGTCGTTCCAATGAGAACAAACCAAGTTTCTCCAACCTCTCCTCAGAGCTAATGCCCTCCAGACCAGGCAACATCCTGGTAAATTTTTTCTGTACCCTCGCCAAAGCCGCCACATCCTTCTGGTAGTGTGGCGACCAGAATTGAACACTATATTCCAAGTGCGGCCTCGCTAAGGTTCTAGAAAGCTACAACATGACTTGCCAATTTTTAAACTCAATGCCCCGGCCAATGAAGGCAAGCATGCCATATGCCCTTTTGACTGCCTTCTCCACCTGCATTGCCACTTTCAGTGACCTGTGTATCTGTACACCCAGATCTCTTTGCCTATCAGTACTCTTAAGGGTTCTGCCATTTACTGTATATTTCATAACAAAAGAAATAGGAGCAGGAGTAGACCATCTAGCCCCTCGAGCCTGCCCCGCCTTTCAACAAGATCATGGCTGATCTGAAGCGAATCAGTTCCACTTACCCGCCTGCTCCCCATATCCCTTAATTCCCTTATCGATCAGAAATCTATCTACCCGTGATTTAAACATATTCAACGAGGTAGCCTCCACCACTTCAATGGGCAGAGAATTCCAGAGATTCACTACCCTCTGAGAGAAGAAGTTCCCCCTCAACTCTGTTCTGAACCGGCCCCCACTTATTTTGAGGCTGTGCCCTCTAGTTCTGGTTTCCCTTCTAAGTGGAAAGAATCTCTCTACCTCTATCCTATTCAACCGCTTCATTATCTTATATGTCTCTATAAGATCACCCCTCAGCCTTCTAAACTCCAACGAGTACAGACCCAATCTGTTCAATCTCTCCTCATAAGCTACACCCCTCATCTCCGGTATCAACCTGGTGAACCTTCTCTGCACTCCCTCCAAGGCCAATATATCCTTTCGCAAATAAGGGGACCAAAACTGCACACAGTACTCCAGTTGCGGCCTCACCGTGCCTTGTACAGTTGCAGCAAGACCTCCCTGCTTTTATATTCTATCCCCCTCGTGATAAAGGCCAACGTTCCATTTGCCGCCTTTTATTTTATTCCTATCTGTATTAGACGTTCCAAAATGCATTACCTCACATTTGTCTGGATTAAACTCCATCTGCCATCTCTCCGCCCAAATCTCCAACTGATCTATATCCTGCTGTATCCTCTGATGGTCCTCATCGCTGTCCGCAAATCCACCAACCTTTGTCGTCCGCAAACTTGCTAATCAATCCAACTACATTTTCCTCCAAATCATTTATATATTTTACAAATATCAAAGGTCCCAGCACTGATCCCTGAGGAACGCTACTAGTCACAGCCCTCCATTCAGAAATGCACCCTTCCACTGCTACCCTCTGTCGTTTTTGACTGATGTGGAGATGCCGGCGTTGGACTGGGGTAAACACAGTAAGAAGTTTAATAACACCAGGTTAAAGTCCAACAGGCGGCATGGTAGCACAGTGGTTAGCACTGCTGCTTCACAGCTCCAGGGACCTGGATTCGATTCCCTGCTTGGGTCACTGTCTGTGTGGAGTTTGCATATTCTCCTCGTGTCTGCGTGGGTTTCCTCCGGGTGCTCCGGTTTCCTCCCACAGTCCAAAGATGTGCAGGTTAGGTTGATTGGCCATGCTAAAAATTGCCCTTAGTGTCCTTAGATGCTTAGGTTAGAGGGATTAGTGGGTAAAATATGTCGGGATATCGGGGTAGGACCTGGGTGGGATTGTGGTCGGTGCAGACTCGATGGGCCGAATGGCCTCTTTCTGTACTGTAGGATTTCTATGAATCCAATGATTGCAAACAGCTTGCATTCAGGTTTATTTGGTAGCAAAAGCCACAAGCGTTCGGAGCCTTAAGCTCCTTCTTCAGGTGAGTGGGAATTCTGTTCACAAATGGGGCATATAAAGACACAAACTCAATTTACAAAATAATGGTTGGAATGCGAGTCTTTACAGCTAATCAAGTCTTAAAGGTACAGACAATGTGAGTGGAGAGAGCATTAAGACCGGTTAAAGAGATGTGTATTGTCTCCAGACAGGACAGCCAGTTGAGACTCTGCAAGTCCAGGCGAGCTGTGGGGATTACAGATAGTGTGACATGAACCCAGTATCCCGGTTTAGGCCGTCCTCATGTGTGCGGAACTTGGCTATCAGTTTCTGCTCAGCGACTCTGCGCCGTCGTGTGTTGTGAAGGCCGCCTTGGAGAACGCTTACCCGAATATCAGAGGCCGAATGCCCGTGACCGCTGAAGTGCTCCCCAACAGGAAGAGAATAGTCTTGCTTGGTGATTGTCGAGCGGTGTTCATTCATCCGTTGTCGCAGCATCTGCATGGTTTCCCCAATGTACCATGCCTCGGGGCATCCTTTCCTGCAGCGTATCAGGTAGACAACGTTGGCCGAGTTGCAAGAGTGTGTACCTGGTGGATGGTGCTCTCACATGAGATGATGGCATCTGTGTCGATGATCCAGCATATCTTGCAGAGGTTGCTGTGGCAGGGTTGTGTGGTGTTGTGGTCATGGTTCTCCTGAAGGCTGGGTAGTTTGCTGCGGACAATGGTCTGTTTGAGGTTGTGCGGTTGTTTGAAGGCAAGAAGTGGGGGTGTGGGGATGGCCTTGGCGAGATGTTCGTCTTCATCAATGACATGTTGAAGGCTCCGGAGGAGATGCCGTAGCTTCTCCTGGACGACGAAGGGTACTCTGTCCACCGTGTTCCGTGTTTGTCTTCTGAGGAGGTCGGTGCGGTTTTCCGCTGTGGCGCAGAGTCGCTGAGCAGAAACTGATAGCCAAGTTCCGCACACGAGGACAGCCTCAACCGGGTTACTGGGTTCATGTCTCACAATCTGTAATCCCCACAGCTTGCCTGGACTTGCAGAGTCTCACTGGCTGTCCTGTCTGGACGGTAGTCATGATGTGGAGATGCCGGCGTTGGACTGGGGTAAACACAGTAAGAAGTTTAACAACACCAGGTTAAAGTCCAACAGGTTTATTTGGTAGCAAAAGCCACACAAGCTTTCGGAGCTCCAAGCCCCTTTAAGCTCCGAAAGCTTGTGTGGCTTTTGCTACCAAATAAACCTGTTGGACTTTAACCTGGTGTTGTTAAACTTCTTACTGTGTCCTGTCTGGAGACGATACCCATCTCTTTAACCTGTCTTAATGCTCTCTCCACTCACATTGTTTGTACCTTTAAGACTTGATTAGCTGTAAGTATTCGCATTCCAACCATTATTCTGTAAATTGAGTTTGTGTCTTTACCTGCCCTGTTTGTGAACAGAATTCCCACTCACCTGAAGAAGGAGCTTAAGGCTCCGAAAGCTTGTGGCTTTTGCTACCAAATAAACCTGTTGGACTTTAACCTGGTGTTGTTAAACATCTTGCTGTCTTTGACCGAGCCAGTTTTGTATCCACCTTGCCAGCTCACCTCTGATCCCATGCGACTTCACCTTCTGCACCAGCCTGCCAGTTCAACATAGTGAGATCCTAGGAGGTTGTTAATCACACCACAAAATTTATTGAATTGCTGTTTCCAACAAAATAGACAAAACACTTTTTTCACCTTACTACCTTTTTCTGATGTCTGGCTATAATGGATATACTTACGCAAAACTGACCAGGAATTTAAGGTCAAGGGTCAGATGGTTCTTCCCAGTCAGATCGGGATTGTGTGCAATTCAAAAGCAATGGAAAAACTCAAATCTCTCTCTTTGTAACACTGTATTCAGAATATTTGAGTGGGTTAAAGTTTATTTATTAGTGTCACAAGTAGGCTTACATTAACACTGCAATGAAGTTACTGTGAAAATCTTTAAACTCTAGCCTGGCCAATGCACCTAACCAGTACGTCTTTCAGACTGCGGGAGGAAGCCGGAGCACCCGGAGAAAACCCACGCAGACACGGGGAGAACATGCAGACGGTGACCCTCGCAGGGAATTGAACCTGGATCCCTGACGCTGTGAGGCAGCAGTGGTGATGCCATTTTCTGAAACTAAAGGAAAAAACACTGTCTGGTACAAAGCATCTTCCACGGTCTCTTATTTGGTAGCGGATGGGATTCAAGTATATTTGTGTAATTCTGTTATGAATTTGCAATACTATTGCAAATCTCGGGCAGCATGGTCGGTGCAGGCTTGGAGGGCCGAAGAGCCTGTTCCTGTGCTGTAATTTTCTTTGTTCTTTATTGCCTTCCTTGCCATCTGGAAAAGTTATTTCTGCACCACCCCCCCCCCCCCCCCCCCCTCCCCACAATCCTGAAAGTTGTTGCTTCTGGGTGTATGTCAGTGCCCCCTGATTTAATCCTTCTCTGATAGTAAATTGACCATTTCTATAGTTCCTCTTTGTGACGTGGATCCCTACTTCATAGAATAATTTAGTTCTTCAATCGGGCTCCAACACCATGTCCCCATCCCAAGGCACCTTTCTATACAAACGCAGATGCAGCATCTTCCCTTTTACCTCTCTCAGCATTGCAAGCCCCCAATCTTTCAAGGTGAAGCAGCAATGTACGTGACCTTTCAATTTGCTGTACTACATTCGCTGCTCACATGTCCTCTACATTGGGTGACCAAAGGCAGATTGGGTCTTTTTGCACACCACCATTCTGCCTGTGAGCATGATCCAAGTTTCATGATCATCTTGAATGGCGGAGCAGGCTCGAAGGGCTGAATGGCCTCCTGTTCCTATGTTCCATGAAAGATTGGATAGAACCATAGAAAATTACAGCTCAGAAACAGGCCATTTGGCCCTTCTTGTCTGTGCCGAACCATTTTATGCCTAGTCCCACTGACCTGCACTTGGACCATATCCCTCCACACCCCTCTCATCCATGAACCCGTCCAAGTTTTTCTTAAATGTTAAAAGCATTTACCACTTTATCTGGCAGCTCATTCCACACTCCCACCACTCTCTGCGTGAAGAAGCCCCCCCTAATATTCCCTTTAAACTTTTCTCCTTTCACCCTTAACCCGTGCCCTCTGGTTTTTTTCTCCCCTAGCCTCAGCGGAAAAAGCCTGCTTGCATTCACTCTATCTATACCCATCAAAATCTTATACACCTCTATCAAATCTCCCCTCAATCTTCTACGCTCCAGGGAATAAAGTCCCAACCTATTCAATCTCTCTCTGTAACTCAGCTTCTCAAGTCCCGGCAACATCCTTGTGAACCTTCTCTGCACTCTTTCAACCTTATTTACATCCTTCCTGTAACTAGGTGACCAAAACTGTACACAATACTCCAAATTCGGCCTCACCAATGCCTCATATAACCTTACCATAACACTCCAACTTTTATACTCGATACTCCGATTTATAAAGGCCAATGTGCCAAAGGCACTCTTTACGACCCTATCCACCTGTGACGTCACTTTTAGGGAATTCTGTACCTGTATTCCCAGATCCCTCTGTTCAACTGCACTCTTCAGAGTCCTACCATTTACCCTGTATGTTCTACTTTGATTTGTCCTTCCAAAGTGCAATATCTCACACTTGTCTGCGTTAATAGGTTGGGGTTATTTTCCTTGGAACAAAGAAGGTTGAGGGGTGACTTGATTGAGGTACAAAATTATGAGGGGAGGAGAAAGTGGACAGGATAAAATTGTTTCACTTGCCAGAGTATTCTAGATCCGGGGGGACATAGATTCAAACTAAGTGGCAGAAGGTGTTGAGGGGGCGTGAACTTTTTTACTCAAGGGGTAGTGGGTGTCTGGAATTTGTTGTCCGAGTTAGTGGTGGAGGCAGAGACCATAAGCTCTTTTTAAAAAGTATCTGAATCGGCACTTAAGTGCCGTAAGCTACAGGGCTATGGGCCGGGTGCAGGAAAGGGGGAATAGAAAGGCACCTGTGTGTCCCCAGGCTGGCATAGGCAAGATGGGCCAAATGGCCTCCTCCTGTGCTGTAACTTTTCTATGGTTCCAGTGGCCTGTCATTTTAATTTAAATTCCCCACTTGCCCTCATGCTGACATCTCCATCCTTGGCTTGCTGTACTGTTGCAGTGAATCTCAATGTGAGCTTAGGAGCAGCACAACACTTTCGATGAGGCCTTCCGATTCAACATTGAGTTTAACAATTTCAGACTAAACTCTCTCCCCTGATTTTGTTTCATTTATTTGTTTTTATCTTATTTTTGCTTCTCGGGCAGTTGTGCAACTGTTTCAGCATTATCTTTTTATTTTCTTGCCCTGTGCACTTTGTCAATCATCCTGTCTTCCACCCGATCGCAGTCCTTCCGTTTGACATTGTCCCACCCACACTATGCTCAAAATCTGTCACATCTGTAACTTTCCTAGTACCGATGAAAATGTTAACTCCACAGAGTATCCTGGCCCGCTGAGTATTTCCAACAGTTTCTGTTTTTAAGTTTGCAGCTTTCGCAATCTTAGATTGCTTTTCACTTTACCCTCTTCAGTAACAAGATGACTAGTGTAGTTTTATTCTTTCATGGGATGGAGTCGTTGCTGGCAAGGCCCCCATTTACTGCCCTTTGAGGGCAGTTAAGAGTTAACCAGATGGTTGTGGGTCTGGGATCATGTGTAGGTCAGGTAAGCATGACAGATTTTCTTCCCTAAAGGAGAGTACATTAGTAAACTGGGTTTCTATGACAACCGACTATGGTTTCATGGCGATTGATACTGAAACTAGCTTGCATTCTGGATTGTTTTGATAAATTGAATTTAAAATCTACCAGCTAGCACAATAGGGTTTGAATCATTGTCCCAGAACATTAGCCTAGGTCACTTGTCCAGTGATCTAGTGGGTGGCACAGTGATTAGCACTGATACCTCACAGTGCTAGGGACCCAGGTTCCATTCCAGCCTCTGGTCACTGTCTGTGTGGAGTTTGCAAGTTCTACCTGTGTCTGCGTGGGTTTCCTCCCACACTCCAAAGATGTGCAGGTTAGGCGAATTGGCCGAGATAAATTGATCCTTAGTGCCAGGGGCATGAGCAGGGTAATGTGGGGTTACAGGAATAGGGCCTAGGTGGGGTTGTGGTTGGTGCAGACTCAATGGGCCAAATGGCCTCCTCCTGCACTGTAGGGATTCTATGACGATCAGGCACTGATGAATTTGCCTGCTTGGTATAACAACTAGGCTTCCGGCTCCTGAACGTTTGAGGGAGGCAATGACCTCGTATTATAGCTCAACTATTAATCCAGAGACGCATTTTATGTTCAAATCCTGCCTCCGCAGGTGGTTGAATTTGAATTCAATATAAAATATCTGGAATTAAGAATGTATTGACAACCATGAAACTGGGACAGCACCATGGCCTGGGACAGCACCATGGCCCGCACAGCTGCCTCACAGCGGCAGGGACCCAGGTTTAATTCCAGCGTCGGGTGACTGTGTGGAGTCTGTATGTTCTCTCCCCTGTCTGCATGGGTTTCCTCTGACGTTTCCTCCCTCTGTCCAAAGACATGCAGGTTAGATGAATTGGCCATGCTAAATCTCCCTTAGTGTCAGGGAGATTAGTAGGGTAAATACATGGGGTTACGGAAATAGGGCCTGGGTGGATTTGTTGTTGCTGCAGTCTCGATGGGCCAAATGGCCTCCTTCAGCACTGTAGGGATTCTATGATTCTGAGGCTTTGCCAATTAGCAGTCATCGTCCCTACCTTCTGGACTGGATTTGTCTTTTTTTTTTAATGGACAAGACATAGCTGGACAATTTTACACATTGTCAGGTAGATGCCATTGTTATCACTGTATTGGAACTGTACCAGAATTTTACACAAGTAGAAATGAAGCTGTGTTAGTGCATGCTCTAGAATTTTCCTGGGCTTTGTATTCTATTCTCTATCTGCACACCCTGCAATATGTGTTGTAAAGAAGTGAATGCTGAATGTTATCCTGGATCAGTCATGGAAGATGAATCTGGCCATTCATACATCTTTTGAAGATAATTGTTAAATTGGTCTTTTTTAAAGGAATATACGATGGTCATGTCAAGTCAGTCTTCAGTGATCAATGTTTTTGTGTCTTTGTGACCCTCTGGCAGCCTTTCCCCCTCTCTTTGTCCCTGTGAGTGCGTTTCTTTGTCTCTGTGGTGTGCCAACCCCTGGTACCTGGTAAGTGTTTGCGGCACGTGTGTCCGGCAGTGTCCCAGTGGGAACTGATCCTGTTTATGTTGTTGTTGACTTGTTGATACTGGCACCAATACAAAAGTGCAGTTGGAGAACTTGAGCAGTGCCATGCTTAATAAGTCCTGATATAATTGTGGGGTAATTAAGTGATATGTACTTGTGTTTAGTATTGTATGTTGCTCAAAGCTGATAATTTAAAACAAGGTTAAATTAAAACTAAATGATAGTGTTTTGTAGCGCATGTGCATTAGAAATCTCGCCCTGAAGTTAAAACTAAACTTCTAAAACTTGAGTTCAGTTCCATACTAACACACGGATTTAATGTCCAATTCCATACTGTTTAACCCATAAGCTATACAAATACCAGGTAATGACCATCATCAATAAGAGACACTCTAACCACCGCCCCATGACATTCAATGGTGTTACCATCACTGAATCCCCCCACTGTCAACTTCCTTGGGGTTACCATTGACCAGAAATTCAGCTAGACTCACCACATAAACACAGTGGCTACAAGAGCAGGTCAGAGCTGGGAATACTGTGGCGAGTAACCCACCTCCCGACTCCCCAAAGCCTATCCACCATCTACAAGGCACAAGTCAGGAGTGTGATGGAATACTCCCCATTTGCCAACAACATTCAAGAAGCTTTGCATCACATCTACAAATATTCAATCCTTCCACCACTGACGCCCAGTAGCAGCAGTGTGTACTATCTACAAGATGCACTGCAGCAAATCACCAAAGATCCTTAGACAACACCTTCCAAACCCACGACCACCTCCATCTAGAAGGACAAGGGCAGCAGATATGTGGGAACACCACCAGCTGCAAGTTCCTTCCACGCCACTCACCATCCTGACTTGGAAATAGATCGCCGTTCCTTCGCAGTCGCTGGGTCAAAATCCTGGAGTTCCCTCCCTAAGGGCATTGTGGGTCAACCCACAGCATGTGGACTGCAGCAATTCAAGAAGGCAGCTCACCGTCACCTTAAGGGCAACTAGGGATGGGCAATAGATATTGATAGGCAAGTTCTGCACACATGAGGACGGCCTCAACCAGGATCTTGGGTTCTTGTCACTATCTGTAACCCTCATGACCTGCCTGGGCTTGCAAAATCTCTCAAACTGTCCTGTCTGGAGACAAACATCTCTTTAACCTGTGCTTAACGCTCTCTCCACTCACATTGTCTGTACCTTTAAGACTTGATTACCTGTAAAGACTCTCATTCCAACCATTATTTTGTAAATTGAGTTTGTGTCTATATATGCCCTGTTTGTGAACACAGCTCCTCCCTCGCCTGATGAAGGGGCAGCGCTCAGAAAGCTAGCGGCTTTTGCTACCAAATAAACCTGTTGGACTTTAACCACCTGGTGTTGCGAGACTACTTATTGTGCTTACCCCAGTCCAATGCCGACATCTCCACATAATAAATGCTGGCCAGCCAGTGACACCCATATCCCATGAATGAATTTTTAAAAAAGCTTTTAATGTCCAGTTTCATCCTGTCTATCCCACAGATTTGTCCAGTTCCATGCTGTCTAACCCACAGTTTCTGTCCAGGTTTGAAAAGTTGAATATTATTTGCTCGAGTCTGACATCCTTTTGCAATTACACACACTTGGGTCTGTATGCTGCTTTTTAATTTGATCTTGGTTTCAATCCCTGCTGTGCACTGTCCTTACTGAACAAGAGAGAGTATTGAGAAATTAAAACATTATGAAGATCCAAGCAACAAAATGCTGCAATTACTTGTTACTACTCTGGGTATTTTCAAGAATCAACAAAGATATGTTCTGAGCATTTTTCCTGCTGATCTGTGCAGCTGGAGCTGCTGCCTGGGAGATACCGCATGTTTCCTGAAAAGCAGCTGAACGGTATAAAGGAACATCAATTGTGGGGCTGTTAAACTGGCATTCGGTGTTCTGAAAATCATGGTTACAAACTTAGGTCTCATAAATGTAACGATATTGGCCTTGCCGACCTGATCTTTTGGACTGGGAGTGTTCCACCTGCCTGGATGAAGTTAAGTGCCATAATATAGAAAGACTTTAAGTAGTCACCAGGTATATTTGGCAGCAGTTAACCTAGCCTTTCGCAGGAACAGTGCCTTTTAATTACAGTATCATTGCAGATCTTAAAATGGCTTCAGTAAACTAATGTCCAGTAAACTTGGGCTCTGTCATTTCTCAAAAGGTTCCAGGCTGAGCGGTACACCTATGTAACATGTGATGGGAGGCATTAACCCAAGACTCAACTAATTAAATCAATGGCACAGGTTCTACGTCAAATCATCCTGTATGAATAAATGTTTGGAGATGAAGAATCAAGTACCAATAATCTTTGGGGAAAATCTCTACCTATTTTGATGAACCTGGTGGGTGAACGTTTGCTAATAAATAACTTATTATGGAAGACTCTGGATTCAGCAAGATGTGTCTAACCAGCTGAACGTTTTGGAAGTACCACTAAGATGGTGGATAATGTTAACACGCTCAATGTTAAAATTATGTTGCCTCAAAATTATGATCATGGATGTTCCTTGTACAGTAAGTACTTCTGTTTATCAAGCACACTACCTTCTGATTGGTCTGTTACTTGAGCAATAAAAACAGAAAATGCTGGAAGTCATGCAGAGTCGCAATGTTTACGGTTTCTCTCCATGGATGCTGCTGAATTTTTCCAGCATTTCCTGTTTATATTTCAGATTTCCAGCATTGGCAGTATTTTGCTTTTGTTAGTTAAGCAATGCTGATGTGGCTACTGGGGAAATAGCAATCCAAAAACATACAGCCACAAAGATGCACTGAAATCTGGATTCCTCTCCTTGACTGATGCTACTTCATTAGGGTCTGTGTAATAAAGGTTGCACAGTTCTGAAAACGATCACAATCATTTTAGAAGTCACTCTCAGGTATACAGTCTTGCCTGGGACTGAGGATTTGAGTGGTGTTGGAAAGGTCATTCTTCAGTACTGGGGATTTCCACGTCTTACAGACAAATTCCATGCAAGAGCACCACGTGGGAGATTACTGGTAAAGACTTAAGATGTGTGGAATTAGGAGAAAGATGGCAAGTGATTAGAAACTGATTCCAAGGGGAAGGAAACAGCAGGAGTTTAGTTATGTTTAGAAATTGGTAGTGATTGCCACAGATTTATTCTGGGGCTACTTCTGTTCATGGTCCATCAATGATTTTAAAATGTGCCTAGAAGGAGATTGAACATTGCAAGTGATATCAAGATAGCTACTTTAAACTAAGAAAAGTTCCAGCAAGATGTGTAATGGGCATAAAGGGTCATTAAGCCTATTCAAGGCTTAGTTAGACAGATTTATAACGAGTAAAGGAATCGAGGGCTATGGGGATAAGGCAAGAAAATGGAGTTGGGGATTATCGGATCAGTCATGATCTCACTGAATAGTGGAGCAGACTGGCCAAATGGCCTACTTCTCCTGCGTCTTATGGTCTTATAATACTAACAGGTAGAATTCACTGTCCATAAGTCTGAGGTGATCTATTTTGGTTTGTTCTGGTACTGCAGTTGCAGCAATGGGAATCATATTTCACGTAGAGCAGTTGGAGTTTAAATATGCCGCATAGAAAATTGACCAAAGAACAGGAAACAAGGTCACATTTGCCAGCTACTACAGGGCACATATTGCCCTTATTAGAATATTATCCACCAAAGGGGTGGATAATCTAATAAGGCTCTCAATTTTTGAGTTGTGTGCGCAGTTCTGGTCCCCTCATTACAGAAAGGATGTAATCACATTAGAGAGGGTTCAGAGGAGATTTATGAGGATGTTGCCAGGACTGGAATATTGCAGCTATGAGGAAAGATTGGAGAGACTGGGGTTCTCTTTGGAACAGAGGAGACTGAGGAGAGATTTATTTGAGATGCAGAAGATTGTGAGGGGCCTGGATAGAGTGGATGGGAAGGGCTATTTACATTGGCAGGGAGATCAGTAAGTAGGAGGCAGAGATTCAGAGTGATTGGTAGATTAGAGAGGTGAGGAAACAGCTTTCACCCAGAGGGGTTTGGGGGGGGGGGGGGTCTGGAACTCGCTGTCTGAAAGGGTAGTAGAGGCAGAAATCTTCAACTAATTGTAAAAATGTCTGCACCTGAAGTCCTGTCATTTTGAGGGCTATGAACCCAATGCTGGAAAATGGAACAGGCTGCCTGGTTCCTCTTTTGGTCAGTGCGCACGATGGACAAGTGGCCTCTTATGCTCTAAACATTTCTACGTTTTCTAAATATTGGAATGGGAGGAGTGTGGGGAGTGGCAATCCATTAATTGATCCTTCAGAGAGCCAGCACAGGCTCATTGGGCTGAATGATCACCACCTGTGCTGTAACAATTCTGAATACGAGTCCGACATCCTGTAACATTTCTGTCACCGTGGCAGTAAATTTCTCAGTAACTGAAAATGTAACGTCCAAAATCGACCATCAAAAACAACCAAATGTAATCTCTCTCAATTGAATTGTTTTGGATCTTTACTGAAGGTTTTACTTGAAAGCCTCAGCGTCTGAGGAAAATCTGCTCATGTCCCTGGATCTGTGCATCCAGACCGTGACTGATAGGCTGCATGCTAAGCATGTGTGTTCAAATCCCCTGAATGGAAAAGGAGCACTGCTTCAGCCTCAGTATTGGGGCATGTTTCTTCCAGTTCAAACAGGATTTTGTTTTTATGTAATATATAATAATGTGTAATACATTGGTAAATTTTTACCTGAATGAGAATTAATTTAGCTAAAATTTATACTTAGCTGACTACTGGTTTCACATCTGTAATGGCTTTTGATTTTTGTTGGAAAATTCATAGATTGTGTATTTGAGCGATAACTGGATTTTAAATAAAGCTGTTTTTACTTTGCTTGGTTTTCTTGATTCTGTTTTTTTAACAGATGCACTGTGTTTTGAAAGGTTCTTAACTGCGGTAAGCAGCACCGTGGTTATGTTACTGAACTAGTAATTCCAAGATCAGGATTAATGAAATAACCAGAAAATGCTGCAAAAGCTCAGCAGGTCTGGCAGCATCCACGGACTGAGAAACAGAAGTTCATCTTCTGTGTTCAAGTGATTCTTCAGAGCAGGATTAATGATCTGGAGCATCTGTTCAAGTCTGGTGCAGGACCTGTTCAAACATCAGGGTTTTACAGTGGTAAACCAGTTTATAATGGGAGTCAGATGACACAGACCCAGCTCTGCAGGGTGGTAAGGCTGTGCTTTTGGGGTTGTGATAACCAAGGTGCCTGCTAAATTCACACTCAGCCCCAGACTTCTGAGGGCCAACAGTTGCGGGAAATTGAACTATTCAATTTTTCAATTTCAGTATTTACATGTGAGCTTAGTTACACAGCATGTTCTAAAACCTGAAGAGAGACCCTGTTCTAGTCTCCAATGGGATTGTTTGGTATTGTCACTCGTGTAGAAGACAACCCCTCTCCAATTTTTTTGAGATAGAACAGCCCAAGCAGAAATACCATCTTCAATTTAGAAACTATTACTGCTTCAATCATCTGATGGTAGGGATTTAACTAAGAATTCAATCTGTTTTATTGCCTAATCACCCTCTGCTCATTGAGCCACTGAACTAAACCATCAGTATGTATCTGGAAACTCAACAAAGGCAAACTCAGAGGCTGATGACTGACAGGTAAGGAGAATGTAAAACCTCCATCAATTAAACCTATATCAGTTCAACTTGCTGTCTGCATTTCGGAACAAGGAAGGCTTTAGTGAGGTGAGAATTGATCAGTAATTGAAGTAGGATTGATTATGCTCTGAGACCATCATCTGATTCAACTGTCCCAAAAGTAAAAGTGCAATTAATTTGTTAGGGGGTTGTAACACACGCTGAGGTACTTCCACTGCGAGGTTCAGATGTAACTATAGATTCTGTACCTGAAGTCATGGGGCAAATGGTCATGCAGCCTGAGTTGAAGTACAGTTAGATTTATTGCAGTGCATATAGAATCACTACAGTGCAGAAGGATGCCATTAGGCCCATCAAAGTCTGCACCGACCACAATCCCACCCAGACGTTATCCCCATAACCCCATGCATTTACCCTAGCTAGTCCCCCGACACTAAGGGGCAATTTAGCATAGCCAATTCACCTAACCTGCACATCTTTGGATTGTGGGAGGAAACCGGAGCACCCGAGTAAACTCACGCAGTCACGGGGAGAACAAGCAAACTCCACACAGTTGACCTGGAAGCTGGAATTGAACCCGTATCCCTGGTGCTGTGAGGCAGCAGTGCTAACTACTGTGCTGCCCATAAACCCACCCATGTGCATAATGTTGCACAATTGCCACTTTGTTTAGATTTTCTACACTTGCACCCCTTTTGGGGGGTGATGGAATCACTGTGCCATTCCCAATAGTGTAACTAGCCAGGTGTACCACTTTCAATTTGGTGTGGGCAGCTGACGCCCATGTGATTCATACGTAAATATAAAAGTGGATGTGTGAAACATGTATATAGCGGGGGTGGCTCTCTATTGGAGGACTCCCATCAGGTAACAATTAAGCAGGTGCAATGGGCAATTCAATAGCTGGGCAAGCAGGGAGCGCCGCACTAAGAAACATAGAAAAAACTACAGCACAATACATAGAACAATACAGGCCCTTCAGCCCACAAAGTTGTGCCGAACATGTCCCAACCTTAGCAATTACTAGGCTTACCTATAATCCTCTATCTTACTAAGTTCCATGTACTTACCTAAATGTCGCTTAAAAGATCGTTTCAAATCCGCCTCCACCACCGTTGCTGGCAGCCCATTCCACGCACCCTCTGAGTGAAAAACCTACCCCTGACATCTCTGTACCTACTCCCCAGCACTTTAAACCTGTGTCCTCTTCTGGCAACCATTTCAGCCCTAGGAAAAAGCCTCTGACTATCCACTCTATCAATACCTCTCAACATCTTATACACCTCTATCAGGTCACCCCTCATCCTTCGTCTCTCCAAGGAGAAAAGGCCGAGCTCACTCAACCTATCCTCATAAGGCATGCTCCTCAACCCAGGCAACATCCTTGTAAATCTCCTCTGCACCCTTTCTATGGCTTCCACATCCTGTAATGAGGCGACCAGAACTGAGCACAGTACTCCAAGTGTGGTCTGACCAGGGTCCTATATAGCTGCAACATTATCTCACGACTCCTAAACTCAATTCCTCGATTGATGAAGGCCAGCACACCATATGCCGCCTTAACCACAGCTTCAACCTGCACAGCTGCTTTGAGCGTCCTATGAACTCAGACCCCAAGATCCTTCTGATCTTCCACACTGCCAAGAGTCCTACCATTAATATATTCTGCCATCCTATTTGACCTGCCAAAATGAACCACCTCACTCCACTGGTGACTGACCTCCATGCAGAGGTTGCAAGTGCATCTTTTGCAGTTTGGTCAGTTTGTTTTTCCAATCATTCGTAATTCTCAGCCTCCCTCAAACCTCCCCCTCCATCATTCTCCCCATTCATTAAAATCTATTTTAGACTCAACCCCCAAATCCTATCAACTTTTACTCTGAGGGCAGATTAAAGACATGGACCAGATCCATGGTTCGGGCACACGTTCCTGCAGATTTTTATGGTGTTTGGGGGGGGGGGGGGAGTTTTTCCCAATCAATGGTCACAAGAGAGACCTTGGTGGCCTAGACAGCAATCACAGAGCAGGTTTGCAACTGTGGGGTTCACCCAAGATGGCAAGTGCAGGGACAGAAAAGGGTCATTGACTTCCTTTGGCACAGTGGCATGGGATTGTCTCATGGGCATCAGGTTATAAATCTGAGTGTGTAATTAGGCTGGTAAATGTGTGATCAGCATTTGGACCCCATGATAGTGGAGGCCAAAGCATGTGACAGTTTGGCTTCTGTTAGTGATTGGATGTTGGCACATTGGGCCAACGTGTGTGATGGGGAAGCATGTAGACAATGGGTCAGCTGGCATTTGTTAAGTCATCACATCCTCCTGAAGGATAAACAGGTCCATAAATGGTAAGGTAGCAGCATTAGAATACATCCAACCTGCTGCTACCATAACCAACTCAGTACCACGAGAAGAATTGTGCTGAGCTCAGCAAATCTGTGGAACCTACCTCAATGTGTTTCTTTTCATCCTCCCTCACAGGTACCCACAATCCAGACTTCAGCCACAGGAAACTGATCCTCTGGTACAATGAAACCAGTGACCCAGAGGATGCACCTCGCCTGGCAGCTTGTGGAGCAGTTCAGTTCAGTTTCGAAACAGGGTCACATTCTGGTGGGCACAGCACAGACACCTGAGAGCAGCTAAAGGGGGCTGTGCCAGCTGAGGGCCCAGACCGAACCGAGTGAGGTGTACTTTGTGGGTCAGGTCTCTGCTGAGCCCCACAGTGATGAGGGGGGCACTAAAGGGCAATTTAGTATAGCCAATCCACCCAACATGCATGTCTTTCTGACTGTGGGAGGAAACCCACGCAGACATGGGGAGAACATGCAAACTCCACACAGACAATAACCCAAGACCAGAATTGAACCCAGGTCCCTGGCGCTGTGAGGCAGAAGCGCTAACCACTGTGCCACCCTATCTCTGCACTTACATTTATACTCAGCTGCGTTGAATCTTTTTTGCCACCTGCATGCCACTGTCCAGATCTCTCTGGATGCATGTCAGTTAATTAGTTGCATAGTTGGCCACTGCACTATGTATGACACAGCCCAATTTATCATTTATATTAATTATGTTAATTATATAATTATATGCATTTATATTAATGATTTGGATGAGAATATAGGAGGTATGGTTAGTGAGTTTGCAAATGGCACCAAGATTGGCGGCATAGTGGACAGTGAAGAAAGTTATCTAGGATTGCAACAGGATCTTGATCAATTGGGCCAGTGGGCTGACGAATTGCAGATGGAGTTTAATTTAGATAAATGTGAGATGATGCATTTTGGTAGATTGAACCAGGGCAGGACTTACTCAGTTAATGGTAGGGTGTTGGGGAGAGTTACAGAACAAAGAGATCTAGGGGTACAAATTCATAGCTCCTTGAAAGTGGAGTCACAGGTGCACAGAGTGGTGAAGCAGGCATTTGGCATGCTTGGTTTCATTGGTCAGAACATTGAATACAGGTTCACTAATGTCCTTTAGGGAAGGAAATCTACCGTCCTTATACCGTCTGGCCTACATGTGACTCCAGAGCCACAGCAATGTGGTTGACTCTCAACTGCCCTCTGAAATGGCCTAGCAAGCCACTCAGTTGTAATAATCGCTGCAAAGCCTCAACAAAGAAATGAAACCAGATGGACCAACTCTGGCATCGACCTAGGCACTGGAAAAGACAACAGCAAAAAAACAAACAGCCCTGTCGACTCTTTACTAAAGTCCTCCTTACAAACATCTGGGGGCTAGTGCCAAAATTGGGAGAGCTGTCTCACAGATTAGTCAAGCAACAGCCTGACATAATCATTCTCACGGAATCATACCTTACAGATAACATCCCAGACACCACCATTACCATCCCTGGATATGTCCTGTCCTACCGGCAGGACAGACCCAGCAGAGGTGGCGGCACAGTGATATACAGTCAGGAGGGAGTTACCCTGGGAGTCTTCAACATCGACTCTGGACCCCATGAAATCTCATGGCTTCAGGTTAAACATGGGCAAGGAAACTTTTTACTGGTTACCACGTTCCGTCCTCCTTCGGCTGATGAATCAGTATTCCTCCATGTTGAACAACTCTTGGAGGAAGCACTGAGAGTGGCAAGGGTGCAAAATGTACTCTGGATGGGGGATTTCAACGTCTACCACCAAGAGTGGCTCGGCAGCAACACTACTGATCAAGCTGGTCGGGTCCGAAAGGATATAACTGCCAGACTGGGTCTGCAGCAGGTGGTGAAGGAACCAACAAGAGGAAATAAGATACTTGATCTCATCCTTACCAATCTGCCGGCTGCAAATGCATCTGTCCATGGCAGTATCGGTAAGAGTGACCACCGCACAGTCCTTCTGGAGATGGAAATCCCACCTTCACATTGAGAATACCCTCCATCGTGTTGAGTGGCACTATCACCGTGCTAAATGGGACAGACTTCGAACCGATCTAGCAACTCAAGACTGGGTATCCATGAGGCGCTGTGGGCCATCAACAGCAGCGGAATTGTACTCCAGCACAATCTGGAACCTCATGGCCCGGCATATCCCCCACTCAACCATTACCATCAAACCAGGGGATCAACCCTGGTTCAATGGAGAATGCAGGAGGGCGTGCCAGGAGCAGCACCAGGCATACCTAAAAATGAGGTGTCAACCTGGTGAAGCTACAACACAGGACTACTTGCATGCCAAATGGCAAAAACAGCATGTGATAGACAGAGCTAAGCGATCCCACAACCAACGGATCAGTTCCAAGCTCTGCAGTCCTTCCATATCCAGTCATGAATGGTGGTGGACAATTAAACAACTCCCTGGAGGAGGAGGCTCCACAAATATCCCCATCCTCAATGATGGAGGAGTCCAGCACATCAGTGCAAAAGATAAGGCTGAAGTATTCGCAACAATCTTCAGCCCGATGTGCCAAGTGGATGATCCATCTCGGCCTCCTCCAGTGGTCTCCAGAATCTCAGATGCCAATCTCCAGACAATTCGATTCACTCCATGTGACATGAAGAAACAGTTGGAGGCACTGGATACTGCAAAGGCAATGGGCCCTAATAACATTCCGGCAATAGTACTGAAGACCTGTGCTCCAGAACTTGCTGCTCCCCCAGCCAAGCTCTTCCAGTACAGTTACAACACTTGGGTTTCGCCAGGATCACTCAGCTCCTGAACTCATTACAACCACGGTTCAAACATAGACAAAAGCACTGAATTCCAGAGGTGAGGTGAGAGTGACAGCCCTTGACATTAAGGCCGCATTTGACCGAGTGTGGCAACGAGGAGCCCTAGCAAAACTGGAATCAATGGGTATCAGGGGGCAAACTCTCTGCTGGTTGGAATCATACCTGGTACATTGGAAGATGGTTGTGGTTGTGGAGGGTCAGTCATCTCAGCTCCAGGACATCTCTGCAGGAGTCCCTCAGGGAAGTGTCCTCGGCCCAACCATCTTCAGCTGCTTCATCAATGACCTTCCCTCCGTCATAAGGTCAGAAGTGGGGATGTTCGCCGATGATTGCACAATGTTCAGCACCATTCGCGACTCAGATACTGAAGCAGTTCATGTTCAAATGCAACAAGATCTGGACAATATCCAGGCCTGGACTGACAAGTGGCAAATAACATTCGTGCCACACAAATGCCAGACAATGACCATTACCAATAAGAGACACTCTAACCACCGCCCCTTAACATTCAATGGTGTTACCATCACTGAATCCCCCACTGTCAACATCCTTGGGGTTACCATTGACCAGAAACTCAACTGTACTCACCACATAAACACAGTGGCTACAAGAGTAGGTCAGAGGCTAGGAATATTGCGGCAGAGGCTAGGAATATTGCATCTTCTGACTCCCCAAAGCCTATCCACCATCTACAAGGCACAAGTCAGGAGTGTGATGGAATACTCTCCACTTGCCTGGATGGGTGCAGCTCCAACAACACTCAAGAAGCTCAACACCATCCAGGACAAAGCAGCCCGATTGATTGGCACCACATCTGCAATCATTCAATCCCTCCACCACCGACGCTCAGTAGCAGCAGTGTGTACTATCTACAAGATGCACTGCAGCAATTCACCAAAGATCCTTAGACAGCACCTTCCAAACCCACGACCAGTTCCATCCAGAAGGACAAGGGCAGCAGATACATGGGAACACCACCATCTGCAAGTTCCCCTCCAAGCCACTCACCATCCTGACTTGGAAATAGATCGCCGTTCCTTCGCAGTCGCTGGGTCAAAATCCTGGAGTTCCCTCCCTAACGGCATTGTGGGTCAATCCGCAGAACGTGGACTGCAGCGATTCAAGAAGGCAGCTCACCACCACCTTCTCAAGGGCAACTAGGGATGGGCAATAAATGCTGTCCTAGCCAGCGGCACCCGTGTCCCATGAATGAATTTTAAAAAAAGTTGGGACATCTTGTTGAAGTTGTACAAGACATTGGTAAGGCCACACTTGGAATACTGTGTACAGTTCTGGTCACCCTATTATAGAAAGGATATTATTAAACTAGAAAGAGTGCAGAAAAGATTTACTAGGATGCTACCAGGACTTAATGGTTTGAAATCATAGAAATCCTACAGTACAGAAAGAGGCCATTCGGCCCATCGAGTCTGCACCGACCACAATCCCACCCAGGCCCTACCCCCATATCCACCCACTAATCCCCCTAATCTATGCATCCCAGAACACTAAGGGACAATTTTAGCATGGCCAATCAACCTAACCCGCACATCTTTGGACTGTGGGAGGAAACCGGAGCACCCGGAGGAAACCCACGCAGACACGAGGAGAATGTGCAAACTCCACACAGACAGTGACCCAAGCCGGGAATCGAACCCAGGTCCCTGGAGCTGTGAAGCAGCAGTGCTAACCACTGTGCTACCGTGCCGCCGTTTCCGTTATAAGGAGAGGCTGGATAGACTGGGACTTTTTTCGCTGGATCGTAGGAGGTGATCTTATAGAGGTCCATAAAATAATGAGGGGCATAGATCAGCTAGATAGTCAATATCTTTTCCCAAAGATAGGGGAGTCTAAAACTAAAGGGCATAGGTTTAATGTGAGGGGGGAGAGATACAAAAGGGTCCCGAGGGGCAATTGTTTCACACAGAGGGTGGTGAGTGTCTGGAACAAGCTGCCAGAGGTGGTAGTAGAGGTGGGTACAATTTTGTCATTTAAAAAGCATTTAGACAGTTACATGGGTAAGATGGGTATAGAGGGATATGGGACAAATGTGGGCAATTGGGACTAGTTAAGAGTTAAAAAAGGGGTGGCATGGATAAGTTAGGCCAAAGGGCCTGTTTCCATGCTGTAAACCTCTATGACTCTATGACCCATCTGCCTCCGTAAGAAGTTTAACAACACCAGGTTAAAGTTCAACAGGTTTATTTGGTAGCAAAAGCCACACAAGCTTTCGGAGCCCCAAGCCCCTTCTTCACTACCACCTCTTGTCCCACTCACCTGAAGAAGGGGCTTGGGGCTCCGAAAGCTTGTGTGGCTTTTGCTACCAAATAAACCTGTTGAACTTTAACCTGGTGTTGTTAAACTTCTTACTGTGTTTACCCCAGTCCAATGCCGGCATCTCCACATCATGACTACCATCTGCCTCCACCCTTGAATGTGCGGTTGGTGAGTTATGAGTGAATTGGTCAATGGTGGTATGGTAACTTGGCCACAGAAAGGTTGTTGAACACGTTGTGATATTCAATCTTCTTATAAAGATGTTGAAATCCAGTTACATGGACACAGTTACACAGTTCCCTTGTGGTGAGACTAAACCCTTGAAAGTCCACACTATGATGACATCACTCGCGCATATTCGTACCCACTAAAGACATCAGTAAATACATTACATTGGGAAGATACTGACTCTGTAACAATGGAAAACCAACATTTCTATGCAGCTTCTGCCAGCAACATCACACGTATTGATTCCACTCGACTGCCTCCATCTACTAAAGCTGCAGCTTGCACTGAGGGAAAATTTAGCATGGCCAATGTGCCTAACCACACGTCTTTCTTAGGTGTAGGTGTAATGAGCTGCCTGGTGTATTTGATAGGATTCATTTTCATGGTCCACCGTGTCTACATATGGACAGGCCACCCAAGACACACAAATGTGATGCTCCATCATGCTCTATAGAACATAGAACATAGAAAGCCACAGCACAAACAGGCCCTTCGGCCCACAAGTTGCGCTGATCATATCCCTACCTCTAGGCCTATCTATAGCCCTCAATCCCATTAAATCCCATGTACTCATCCAGAAGTCTCTTAAAAGACCCCAACGAGTTTGCCTCCACCACCACCGACGTCAGCCGATTCCACTCACCCACCACCCTCTGAGTGAAAAACTTACCCCTGACATCTCCTCTGTACCTACCCCCCAGCACCTTAAACCTGTGTCCTCTCGTAGCAACCATTTCAGCCCTTGGAAATAGCCTCTGAGAGTCTACCCTATCCAGACCTCTCAACATCTTGTAAACCTCTATCAGGTCACCTCTCATCCTTCGTCTCTCCAGGGAGAAGAGACCAAACTCCCTCAACCTATCCTCATAAGGCATGCCCCCCAATCCAGGCAACATCCTTGTAAATCTCCTCTGCACCCTTTCAATGGCTTCAACATCTTTCCTGTAATGAGGTGACCAGAACTGCGCACAGTACTCCAAGTGGGGTCTAACCAGGGTCCCATAAAGCTGCAGCATTATCTCCCGACTCCTAAACTCAATCCCTCGATTAATGAAGGCTAGTACGCCATACGCCTTCTTGACCGCATCCTCCACCTGCGAGGCCGATTTAAGAGTCCTATGGACCCGGACCCCAAGGTCCTTCTGATCCTCTACACTGCTAAGAATGGTACCCTTCATATTATACTGCTGCTCCATCCCATTGGATCTGCCAAAATGGATCACTACACACTTATCCGGGTTGAAGTCCATCTGCCACTTCTCCGCCCAGTCTTGCATTCTATCTATGTCTCGCTGCAACTTCTGACATCCCTCCAAACTATCCACAACACCACCTACCTTGGTGTCGTCAGCAAACTTACCAACCCATCCCTCCACTTCCTCATCTATCTTATTCATGACTGCTTCTGAACAACATGAATTGGTCAAATGAATATTGAGTGAGCTGCTTCAACCAGTTTGTGAGCGTATTCTACATACACAGAGGATTCCTTCACTCTCGTGATGATTATACGTGACCTGCATATCAACAGCAATATTATGTCTATGTGCTCCTCCAAGTTCCGCACACATGAGGACGGCCTCAACCGGGATCTTGGGTTCATGTCACACTATCTGTAATCCACGACTTGCCTGGGCTTGCAAAATCTCACTAACTGTCCTGTCTGGAGACAATACACATCTCTTTAACCTGTGCTTGGCCCTCTCTTCACTCACATTGTCTGTACCTTTGAGACTTGATTACCTGTAAAGATTCGCATTCCAACCATTATTTTGTAAATTGAGTTTGTGTCTTTATATGCCCTGTTTGTGAACTGAACTCCCACTCACCTGACGAAGGAGCAGTGCTTCGAAAGCTAGCGGCTTTTGCTACCAAATAAACCTGTTGGACTTTAACCTGGTGTCGTGAGACTTCTTACTGTGTTTACTCCTTCAACAATGCAAGCCTATTTATCAATGTGCCACTCACAGAAGACAGGAACATTTGTTGCATGTCACTATATGATGGTAATCTAGATTCACTGGCATGTTCTGAATCTGTATTCCTTGAACTTTTGAACTTAGTAATGGCACAGTTGAATTCAGCTTTCATGGTGCCATGTATGCCCAAATAGACGCTCAGGAATCTCCTCTGGGCCCAGCTTTCATAGAATCATAGAAGCCCTACAGTACAGAAAGAGGCCGTTTGGCCCATCGAGTCTGCACCGACCACAATCCCACCCAGGCCCTACCCCCACATCCCTACATATTTTACCCACTAATCCCTCTAATCTACGCATCCCAGGACACTAAGGGGCAATTTTAGCATGGCCAATCGGCCTAATCCGCACATCTTTGGACTGTGGGAGGAAACCGGAGCACCCGGAGGAAACCCACGCAGACACGAGGAGAATGTGCAAACTCCACACAGACAGTGACCCAAGCCGGGAATCGAACCCAGGTCCCTGGAGCTGTGAAGCAGCAGTGCTAACCACTGTGCTACCGTGCCAGTGACTGACCATGCTTTCATTAACATTTACGTTGGTTTCCACTGTTTTTGCTGGAATGGCCCTCAACCGCCTAACCTCTTGCATATTTCCCACACTTAGATGGTATTAGATGTTGGAATTTCTTCAAACACCTTAACATTCTGGGCTCAAATTCACCTTTCAAACGGAGCAGCCCAATGAGCTCCCTTCCCTCGATGTGCTGCTTGAGAAATCTGCCAACGGGGCCCCAGTAACATCTACTGTAAGCCCCCTTCACTGGGTGTGTATACATTGGGATGTAACAGTAAGATTAGCTGTATCAGCTTGAGCCAATTGTTCATCGTGTAAACGTGATACTGAAGTGGCGTGGATCAAATTCATCCTGCCAGATAATGCTCATCCTGATCAAATCATTGCCCACAATTGGGCCCAACGCTACCACTTTATCTCTGAAAGGTGCCAAATTAGATTAGCCCGAAAGGGTAAGGTATCTCACAAATCCGAGCACCAGGCTGTTACTGTGTAATTTTGGCCACTAACAGGATAGTACACCAAGCCAGAAAGATGCATCGTAGTATATGAATATAAGAATAATGAAGTACGTGAATTTCAATGCCAAGTCAGTCAGTACCCAGTCATTGCCAGATATGTTGGCCATTTGACCCAATGACTGCAGATTGTAACAATCAGCACACCTGTTTAGCTGTTTGCAACAGGCAGAATACTGACTGTCGTCAAGCAGTCCATGCTTACAAAATTCAGAACATAAAGCCAATGTGATTGGACAGCATTTACTGAACAATCCTAAGTGTGCTGAGAATTACACTAACAACCAATGCAAGAGTATTGCTCACTTACAGTGGACAGTGAGGGAGTGGATATTGAGGGAGTAGACAGTGCGGGACTGATGTATGAGGAGAGATTGACTTGGTTAGGATTGTTTTCGCTGGAGTTCAGACGAATGAGGGTCATAGAGACTTATAAAATTCTAACAGGACTAGACAGGATAGATGCAGGGAAGATATTCCCGATGGTGGGAGAGCCCAGAACCAGGGGTCACAGTCTGAGGATTCAGGGTAGACCATTTAGGACGGAGGTGAGGCGACATTTCTTCACCCAAAGAGTGGTGAGCCTGTGGAATTCATGACCACAGGAAGTAGTTGATGCCAAAACATTGAATGTATTCAAGAGGCGGCTGGATATAGCACTTGGGGCGAATGGGATCAAAGGTTATGGGGAAAAAGCAGGATTAGGCTATTGAGTTGGACGATCAGCCAGGATCATAATGAACAGTGGAACAGGCTCGAAGGGCCAAATGGCCTCCTCCTGCTCCTATCTTCCATATGTTTCTATATCGAGGGAGTAGATACCAAAGGAGTGGATACCGAGGGAGTGGATATCGAGGGAGTGGATACCGAGGGAGTGGATACCGAGGGAGAGGTTACCGAGGGAGTGGATACCGAGGGAGTGGGTATCAAGGAGTGGATACTGAGGGAGTGGATACCGAAGGAGTGGATACTGAGGGAGTGGATACCGAAGGAGTGGATACCCAAGGAGTGGATACCGAAGGAGAGGATACCGAGGGAGAGGATACCGAGGGAGTGGATATCAAGGAGTGGATACCGAGGGAGAGGATATCAAGGAGTGGATACCGAGGGAGTGGATACCGAGGGAGTGGATATCAAGGAGTGGATACCGAGGGAGAGGATACTGAGGGAGAGGATATCAAGGAGTGGATACCAAGGTAGTGGATACCGAGGGAGTGGATACCGAGGGAGTGGATATCAAGGAGTGGATACCGAGGGAGAGGATACTGAGGGAGAGGATATCAAGGAGTGGATACCAAGGTAGTGGATACCGAGGGAGAGGATACCGAGGGAATGGATATCGAGGGAGAAGATACTAAGGGAGTGGATATCGAGGGAGTGGATACCGAGGGAGTGGAAGTGAGGGCATGAATGAACATATGAACATGGAGCAGGATTAGGCCATTCAGCCCCTCGAGCCTGCTCCCTTGGTTATTAAGATCATTTTGATAGTAACCACAAACCCGCAGCCCACCTGTACTCGATAACCTTTCACCCCCTTGCTCTGTCAGCAGGGAATAGAGTCAGAGTAACGGCACACCAACTTTCTACAGTGCCAGCTGCCAAATGGTGAGTTCAAAGGTCGGTCTGAATGTTAATGAATGGGTGAAAGAGTGAATGGAAAGGTGAATTGATAGGTGAGTGGGTGCATGAGTGAGGGAATAGCTGAGGGAATGAGCAAGTGAGTGAGGGATTGGGTGAGGGAATGAGTGAATGCGCGAGTAATGGGTGGGTAGGCAAATGATTGGGCGGATGGGTGGGCAAGCGGGCAAACGAGCGAGTGAATGAATGGGTGAGGGAATGGGGGAGTGGGGCAGTGGAGAGTGGGGCAGTGGAAGAATGGGGGAGTGAGGCAGTGGGTGAATGGGGCAGTGGGGGAACGGGGCAGTGGGGAAGTGAGGCAGTGGGTGAATGGGGCAGTGGGGGAACGGGGCAGTGGTTGAATGGACAAGCAAGTGAATGAGTGACTGAACAGGGAAGCGACAATCCTGCCATCCCAGGAATCAGTCTGGTGAACAAATATTACTCTCCCTCATTGGCAAATATATTATTTCTTAGATAAGGGACCACAATTGCTAACAATAGTCCAGGTGTGGTCTCACCAACACTCTATACAATTGCAGCAAGACATCTTTATTTCTGTACCCCAATCCTCTTGCAATAAAAACCAACATAGCTACCCCATGCCTTCCCAATAGCTTGTTGCATCTGTATGTTAGCTTGCAGTAATTCATGAACATGGGCACCCACAAGAAGTTGGAGCAGATGTAGGCTGTTTGGCCCATTGAGTCCCACATTCAATGAGATTGTGATTGATCTGATGTGATAATCCTCAACTCCACTTTCTTGCTTTATTGCCATAACCAGGGGAGGTGATGGCCTAGTGATATTACCGCTAGACCATTAATCCGGAAACTCAACCAATGTTCTGGGGACTCGGGTTCGAAACCACCCCCGCCCCCCATGGCAGATGGTGAAATTTGAATTTAATAAACAATATCTGGAATTAAGAAACCATAAAACCATTGTTGATTGTCAAAAAAACCCATCTGGATCACCAGTATATTTAGGAAAGGAAATCTGGAGTCACATTTTGGTCTGGCCCAAATGTGACTCAAGCAATGTGGTTGACTGTCAACTGCTTTTGAACAACTCGGGATGGGCAATAAGTGCCAGCCAGCAATGCCTGTGTCCTATGAATAAAAAAAACTTTCATTCCCTTACTGATTAGAACATAAGAGCTAGGAGCAGGAGTAGGCCATCTGGCCCCTCGATCCTGCTCTGCCATTCAATAAGGTCATGGCTGATCTTTTTGTGGACTCAGCTCCACTTACCCGCCCGCTCATCATAACCCTTAATTCCTTTTCTGTTCAAATATTTATTTATCCTTGTCTTAAAAACATTCAACAAGGTAGCCTCAACTGCTTCACTGGACAGGGAATTCCACAGATTCACAACCTGAGGTCGGTGAAGAAGTTCCTCCTCAACTCAGTCTTAAATAGTGGACTCGTCAACATTAAGAGCATTCAAATGGTTATTGGATAAACATATGGATGATATTGGAATAGTGTAGATTAGAGGGGCTATAGATTGGTTCCACTGGTTGGCGCAACATCGAGGGCCGAAGGGCCTGTCCTGCGCTGTAATGTTCTATGTTCTATAAATCTGCTTCCCCTTATTTTGAGGCCATGCCCCCTAGTTCTAGTTTCACCTGCCAGTGGAAACAACTTCCCTGCTTCTATCTTATTTAGTCCCTTCATAATCCTATATGTTTCTATAAAATCTCCCTCATTCTTCTTTTCCAGATGCCCTTTCACCTCCTCCTCAATGATTCATAGAAATCATAGAAACCCTACAGTGCAGAAGGAGGCCATTCGGCCCATCGAGTCTGCACCGACCACAATCCCACCCAGGCCCTACCCCCACATATTTACCCGCTAATCCCTCTAACCTACACATCTCAGGACTCTAAGGGGCAATTTTTAACCTGGCCAATCAACCTAACCCGCACATCTTTGGACTGTGGGAGGAAACCGGAGCACCCGGAGGAAACCCACGCAGACACGAGGAGAATGTGCAAACTCCACACAGACAGTGACCCGAGCCGGGAATCGAACCCGGGACCCTGGAGCTGTGAAGCAGCAGTGCTAACCACTGTGCTACCGTGCCGCCCTATTCTTATTTCCAATGAGTATAGTCCCAGTCTACTCAGTCTCTCCTCATAAGCCAACCCTCTCAACTCCGGAATCAACCGAGTAAAACCAGTCTATCTCAGCCTTGAACATATTTAATGACCCAGCCGCTACAGGCCTCTGGTAAAGAATTCCACAGATTCACTACCTTCAGAAAGAAGAAATTCCTCCTAATCTCTGTCTTAAATGGGCACCCCCTTACTCTGGTCCTAGATTCTCCCACAAGGGGAAAACAACCTCTCAGCATCTACCCTGTCAAGCCCCCTGAGAATTCTATATGTCTCAATAAGATTGCCTCTCATTCTTCTAAACTCCAATGAGTACAATCCCCAACCTACTCAACCTCTCCTCATAAAAAAATCCTTCCATGCCCAGGATCAACCCAGTGAACCTTCTCTGGACTGTTTCCAATGACAGTATATCTTTCCTCAGATAAGGGGACCAAAACTGTTCACAGTATTCCAGGTGTGGTTTAACTAGCGTCTTGTATAGTTTTAACAATACTTCCCTATTTTTATACTCCATTCCCTTTGAAATAAAGGCCAACATTCCATGTGCCTTCCCTATTACCTGCTGAACTTGCTGCTAGCTTTTTGTGATTTATGCACGAGGACCCCCAATCCCTCTGAGCTGCAGCTTTCTGCAGTATTTCTCCATTTAAATAATATTCAGCTCCTTTATTCTTCCTACCAAAGTACACAACTTCACATTTTCCTACATTATATTCCATCTACCAAGTTTTTGCCCATTCACTTAACATGTCTATATCCCTCTATAGACTCTGTTTCACCCTCACCACTTCCTTTCCCACCTATTTTTGTGCCATCCACAAACTTGGCAATAGTACATTCACTTCCCTCATCCAAGTCATTAATATATATTGTCAATAATTGTGGCTCCAGCCACTGATCCTAGTGATACTCCACTAGTTACAGGTTGTTAACCTGAAAATGCCCCTCTTATCCTAACCCTCCCTTCGGACAATAACACTTGCCAATCTCACAGTTTAAAAATTACTCTGCATTTCTGTTGTCCCTACTGTGAGATTACTAAAGGAAGGGGTTTTGGTAAGTGTTAACAATAATGTGGCTTTGGAGGTTACAGTGTTTGGACAGAGACTGCTAATATTTATGAAGAATGTTTAACTTTGGATTGATTTTATGAGCACCTGTTATATTCCAGGCAGCAGCTAATTGTAAACTGCTGTATGAGTGAGTGATTCAGGCTGCACTATATGTCGATATAATCTGTTGCGTGACAATAGGGAGTGAGTGCCTTAATGAGTGATCAGGTGTTGCAGTGTTGGTGCTGAACATTATATTAAAGCAATGCTGTCTCAGAGTGCTTCTCTCAGAGTGTCACAGCAAGCTGCTTCCAGGGTGAAATCTCCATTTTGCTGCTGAATCATTGGCTTTATCCCAGTCTGTAGTCCGCTGCACACACAGCACAAAACGGACGCAGCTATAAGCTGATGCCCCGGGATCACAAGGTATGTTCAGCACTTGCCAATTCCTGACCATTTGTAGAAGAAATCCTTTCTTGGTGCTGAACCAGATGGGGTCTGTGTGAGGTGGAACGTGTACACCTAACCTTGGCATAGGCTGGTAAAGCACCGAGGATGGAGGTGGGAAGGAAGTCTTTTTGATTGTGTTAACAACAAGAAAACAAGAACATGAGAAAAAGCCAATTCTCCTGTAACTCATATGGAGTTACCCCATTCTTCCTCTCTTCCACCATTTGTTGCACTGTGTCACCATCTCTACACCATCCCTCAATCAATGTAAATTTGACAATCATAGAATCTAAACATAGAATCCCTACAGTGCAGAAGGAGGCCATTCAGCCCATCAAGCCTGCACTGACAACAATCCCACCCAGGCCCTATCACCGTAACCCCGTAGATTTACCCTGCCAATCCCCCTGACACTAAGGGGCAATTTAGCATGGCCAATCCACATAACCTGCACATCTTTAGACTGTGGGAGGAAACTGGAACACCCGGAGTAAACTCATGCAGACATGGGGAGAACGTACAAACTCCACAGTCACCCAAGCCGGGAATCAAACCCGGGTCCCTGGCACAGGTTTCTGAGGGAAGGAAGAAACAGTTTTGATCACTGGTTTTGTTTTAAGTTGACTTTAACCAGTCTCCTTTGGTTTAATGTGTCCAGCCCAAGACAAATAACTTGTTTTCATTTATCTTTCTTGATCATTTTCTTCATTCTTTCTCCAGTAATTATATTCTCATCAAGTGATCAGTCAGGACAAGGATTTTCTGCTGTTTGAATAACTCTGGGCACGAAGACTAATCTGACCAGGGATTTTGGGGATTATATAATGTCACTGAGAGAAGGGACTGAGATATTTGATAATCTCTCTCTCTGCGTACCAGGCCTTATAAGGACATTGATGCTGACAGGTCTCCATGTTAATCTTCCTCTGCTGCTGCAGATAATGGTGCTTTCATCCAGTTTGTGAGGTCCACTAAGAAGATGTTCTTTGTCTACCTCGATTTCCCTTCCCATTGACCTTTGATCTCAGTATCAGACTCCCTAAATTGTGACATTACATGTCCAGGAAATCCCAACCATCTCTTCCCCATCTTAGTAGGCTGAATTCTATTGGTCTCAGACTTTACCAGCACCTCTTCATTCACCCAGTGCGACATGTCCAAGATATCCTCATTATTCATCTCAAAAACTGGATTTCTCCGGCGTCGCACACCCTGCGATCACTGCCGGCGAGAATGGAGAATTTGGTGCTCAGCCAAATCTCCATTCGCAGCAGCAGGAGTGGAGAATCCCAGCCGGGGACAAGGTCGGGGAATCCCAGCCGCGGGGCGAGGTTGGAGAATCCCAGCCGGGGACAAGGTCGGGGAATCCCAGCCGCGGGGCGAGGTTGGAGAATCCCAGCCGGGGGCGAGGTCGGAGAATCCCAGCCGGGGGCGAGGTTGGAGAATCCCAGCCGGGGGCGAGGTCGGAGAATCCCAGCCGGGGACAAGGTCGGGGAATTCCAGCCACGGGGCGAGGTCGGAGAATCCCAGCCGCGGGGCGAGGTCGGGGAATTCCAGCCGCGGGGCGAGGTCGGAGAATCCCAGCCGCGGGGCGAGGTTGGAGAATCCCAGCCAGGGGCGAGGTTGGAGAATCCCAGCCAGGGGCGAGGTTGGAGAATCCCAGCCGGGGGCGAGGTTGGAGAATCCCAGCCAGGGGCGAGGTTGGAGAATCCCAGCCGGGGGTGAGGTTGGAGAATCCCAGCCGGGGGCGAGGTTGGAGAATCCCAGCCGGGGGCGAGGTTGGAGAATCCCAGCCGGGGACAAGGTCGGGGAATTCCAGCCACGGGGCGAGGTCGGAGAATCCCAGCCGCGGGGCGAGGTCGGAGAATCCCAGCCGGGGGCGAGGTTGGAGAATCCCAGCCGAGGACAAGGTCGGGGAATTCCAGCCACGGGGCGAGGTCGGAGAATCCCAGCCGCGGGGCGAGGTCGGAGAATCCCAGCCGGGGGCGAGGTTGGAGAATCCCAGCCGAGGACAAGGTCGGGGAATTCCAGCCACGGGGCGAGGTCGGAGAATCCCAGCCGCGGGGCGAGGTCGGAGAATCCCAGCCGGGGGCGAGGTTGGAGAATCCCAGCCGAGGACAAGGTCGGGGAATTCCAGCCACGGGGCGAGGTCGGAGAATCCCAGCCGCGGGGCGAGGTCGGGGAATTCCAGCCGCGGGGCGAGGTCGGGGAATTCCAGCCGCGGGGCGAGGTTGGAGAATCCCAGCCGGGGGCGAGGTCGGAGAATCCCAGCCGGGGACAAGGTCGGGGAATTCCAGCCACGGGGCGAGGTCGGAGAATCCCAGCCGCGGGGCGAGGTCGGGGAATTCCAGCCGCGGGGCGAGGTCGGAGAATCCCAGCCGGGGGCGAGGTTGGAGAATCTCAGCCGGGGGCGAGGTCGGAGAATCCCAGCCGGGGGCGAGGTTGGAGAATCCCAGCCGGGGACAAGGTCGGGGAATTCCAGCCACGGGGCGAGGTCGGAGAATCCCAGCCGCGGGGCGAGGTTGGAGAATCTCAGCCGGGGGCGAGGTTGGAGAATCCCAGCCGGGGGCGAGGTCGGAGAATCCCAGCCGGGGGCGAGGTTGGAGAATCCCAGCCGGGGGCGAGGTTGGAGAATCCCAGCCGGGGGCGAGGTTGGAGAATCCCAGCCGGGGACAAGGTCGGGGAATCCCAGCCGCGGGGCGAGGTCGGAGAATCCCAGCCGGGGGCGAGGTCGGAGAATCCCAGCCGGGGGCGAGGTTGGAGAATCCCAGCCGGGGGCGAGGTCGGAGAATCCCAGCCGGGGACAAGGTCGGGGAATTCCAGCCACGGGGTGAGGTCGGAGAATCCCAGCCGCGGGGCGAGGTCGGAGAATCCCAGCCGGGGGCGAGGTTGGAGAATCCCAGCCGAGGACAAGGTCGGGGAATTCCAGCCACGGGGCGAGGTCGGAGAATCCCAGCCGCGGGGCGAGGTCGGAGAATCCCAGCCGGGGGCGAGGTTGGAGAATCCCAGCCGAGGACAAGGTCGGGGAATTCCAGCCACGGGGCGAGGTCGGAGAATCCCAGCCGCGGGGCGAGGTCGGGGAATTCCAGCCGCGGGGCGAGGTCGGGGAATTCCAGCCGCGGGGCGAGGTTGGAGAATCCCAGCCACAGGGGCGAGGTTGGAGAATTCTGGCCCACAACTCTACAACCTGAATTGCTCTGGGAATTATTCACTGGTTGCCCAACACTTGTTTCCGTGTGTGACGATTGTTCTGAAGTAGCAATCAAGGATTCTCAGCTTGGTTTCATGGCTCACTTTGAGTTGATCTTAACATTCAGGGCTCTGGGCCAAGTGCTGGTAAATGGGATTAAGTGGGAGGTCAGGTGTTTCTCGCGTGTCGGTGCAGACTCGATGGGCTGAAGGGCCTCTTCTGCACTGTATGATGCTATGTTCTCATTGTGCTGATAATGGTGGGGATTGAGAAACCGGACAAAGCTCTTTCTGAAGTCAGAGCCCAAGGATTGAATCGTGTAAAGACCCATCTGAATGGGAATGTTAGACTGTGCGGTTGGAGGGACAGCAGGGACCAGGCTCCTCGCACAGTCTGTATTCACATTGTGTGAATTATTTCCTGTTGCATTAAAAGGGACTCAGCCTGAGCCAGTGTAAAACCACAGCCGGATCAAAACTCTGCGTCATTGCAATTTCAGAAGCTGATAACATTGAGAATCTAATCTCGCTCGAGTGAATGTGTGGAATTAAATAAAAGCTCTTTGAGCAGGCCTACATTTCCAACAATTTCACTTGGACTATTTCTGTCTGCAGCTTTTTCAAAGGTTTTTTGCCTCATTTGTTTTTTTGGAATTCTCTCTGTTGTGTTTTTGAAATGATTACCGCAACATTTCAGTTTGTAAATGGTGTTTAAAATGTCAGATTGTGCAGAGTGTGATCGTGTGTGTCTATCACCACCTGCGGGGAGAGGAGCAGCTGACACTCAAACTGGAGATATCAGTCACATGACTCTCTAATTGGAGAGATAGAGAATCATTGTCAATCCAGGGATTACAGCTAAGTATGATAGCCAGGTAAATGGGTGCTAATGGATTACTGTTAATCATTCTTAGATATGTGAAAACCCAGCTAGAGTAGTTATTGATAAGGAGCGATGATAGGCCATTCTCTTGTCTGGCACAGGATGTGAAGAAAGCATTTCTAAACCCTTTCTCAACACAAACTGTCTTAAATATTAACCCCTTATTAACAAGTTCAGGTTCTGTAGAGAGGCTGACATTGTTAATCACAATCCTCTACTGCTTTCTGTGGTAGAGAATTCCACAGGTTCACCAAGTGAAGCAGTTTCTCTTCATCTCAGTCCTCAATGGCCAACCCTGTCTCCTGAGACTGTGACCCCCTTGTTCCAGACCTCTCCCCGCCACCTCCCCCCCCCACCATCAGTATTCTGTTGGAGAGTTGGCGCAGACCTGATGGGCTGGATGGCCTCTTTCTGCACTGTAGGGATCCTATGATATTAATTCATTCACTATTTCCGTGGCCACCTCCTTTGGGAGGCTGGAATGTGGACTATCAGGCCCTAGAAATGTTATTTTGTGTTAATAATACTAATTTCCTTCAATTCTTCCTTCTCACCAGACCCTTGGTCCTAATTAGGGACAGGCAACAAATACTGACCCAGCCATGGATGCACACATCCCATGAAAGAATAAAGAAAGAAAAGAATTAAAGATTAGCTAATTGTTCTTTTGCAGTTGAGATCATTGTTTTTCCCATTGATATAATTCCAATGTCTGTTCTCGGTGACTTCCCATTTCCATTTCTCAAACCCTTCCACTCTCTGAAGGTGAATTTCTGATCCATTCTAATGACATTTCTTTCTCTTTAGTCTCTCTTTCACTCTCCTACTGTTAATAATTCCTTCATAAATTTCAAGCTTTGTTCTTTGAATAATAGAACAAAGCAAATGGAAATGTCATTTCAACAATACATTAATAGTTTGTAACTTACAAACAATGAACAAGCAGGTATTGGTGATATAAAAACATTGACATATTTATGGCCTAGGCAACCACGCCCGCATCCCATAAAAGCATTAAAAAATATATACAGGAGGACCAACCCTCCCCTCAGGCTTCCTGTTTTTCCTGAAATGTGTTATAGACAGTAAGGAGCTAAAGGCAAAATGAATTGTTTATTGGAAGCACCAACCAGAGCACACTTAAAGTAGCAAAATGCAAACTCTGAGCAGACAATGCTCAGGAAGAAGGAGGAATAGTTTACTGTAAAGATTCTTCCACATTTCATATCACCAGAAGTCAGCTAGAATCTCAGGAATCCCAGGAATGTACAAGAATATGGATCCCCCTTCCCACCACTCCGCACTCTCTAGAACGGATTTAACAGCCCCAGCAAAATAACCACCCAGAGAAGAATTAATGGTTCCATATACTTCCCTCAACAATTTTCAATGTTTTGGCTAAGGCCAAGGAGGCGATCTTACGAAACAAATTCTAAGTCTGGTACAAGCGTGACAATGGGAGAGTTTCTGATCTGTTTTTTGGGGCGAGTCTAAATCTGTTATATCCACTTAGAGTAAAAGAATCAAAAACAGTTCCTCACCTGCAGAGGGAGGGGCGGGGCTTAAATCACCTGAAGCTGTCTGAGAGCAGCAGGGGGCGCCATTTCACATGCCCCTCTGCTGTGACAACAGGCAGTCTGTCACTAAGCATCTGCTGCTCTCAGCCAGTCTCAAACACAGGACCCCCCTCCCCAGCTACTAGGGAGGCCCGCTGCCTATCATGAGCCCCCCCCCCCCCCCCCCCGCCACCTACCTGGACAGATCTACCCCCATGACCTCCCCACCCACTCAGACCAATACCCCCCTCCATTCCCCTACCAATTGTAATGCAGAGTGGCAATGGGCCCTCTCCCCTCCCGATAGCCAGCCCCAACTACTCCCAATGGCCAGCCCAACCCCCTCAAATGGACAGACCGACCCCCCCCCCCCTCCCCGCCAAAGAAAACCAGGCCCCCACCAATGGCCAGGCCAACTCCCCCCATAGCTGGCCCCAAACATTCCCCCTCCCTCCCCCACCAATCCCTAACGCAGAGTGGCAGTGGGTCCCCCCTGCCAATGTCTGGCCCCCTCCAGCAGGCCCACCTCCTCAAGCCCCACCCCATGGCACTGCCACAGTGCCAGACTGGCACTGTCATGGTGTCAGGCTGGCAGTGCCCAACCCCCCCTTGTCCCAAACCTCCCGGGGGACTCAATGGCCTTTGGTTCTACCGGCGATGCCACCATGTCTGGTCCCCGTTGCTGGGGACCAGCTGTGACTCTCACCAGAGAGAACTTCCCCCGGCAAGGTCACACAGGCCAGTGAGCCTGGAGTCGCTAAACACATGTTAATAATATGCAAATTAAATTAATTTATTCAGCCTCACGCCAAAATGGGCACGAGGCTGATCTCGCTGGATATCTGGTACTGATAAGATTGCAAGAGTGAGTCATCAGCATGATGACACAGTGGTTAGCACTGCTGCCTCACAGCGCCAGGGATCCGGGTTTGATTCCCAGCTTGGGTCACTGTCTGTGTGGAGTTTGCACATTCTCCCCGTGTCTGCGTGGGTTTCCTCTGGGTGCTCCAGTTTCCTCCTACCGTCTGAAAGATGTGCTGGTTTGGGTGCATTGGCCATCTTAAATTCCCCCTCAGTACCCGAACAGGCACCGGAGTGTGGTGACTAGGGGATTTTCACAGTAACTTCATTGCAGTGTTAATGAAAACCTACTTGTGACACTAATAATCAATAAATAAAGCAGGTGTGAACCTGATATCTCGGCTTTCATGTGATCTTACCAGCTTGCCCTGCCCATTAGCCAGCAGGGTGCGATGGTAAGATCGCCCCCAAGTATCAGATCAAGCACAAGTTGGGTTGCAATGCCTCATCTTATCAGCTTGGATCTTATTTGGCTCTCTTGGATTCACTTCGAAATAGAATTTGGTTTTTGGAGCAAGCAAGGAGATGGATTAAGGAGTCCATCTAGTCCACTGTACGCATTGGCATTGTAATTTTAAGAATGTAGTAATTTTTATTTTAAATATATATGTTAAAGCTGTCAGCAGGTTAGGGTTAGCAGTCAGCAGACTGAAGTCCAGAAAAGCTGAACTCAAGAGGCAAGGAGAGGAAGTTCAGGAACAAAAGAAGCAGAAACTCAACACAGAACAATGAGCAGAAGGCAAATAGCCAGATGAATTAGTGCTAAATGTTCAGAAACATTAGTCCAACTAGATGGGTGAGAAAGGGACAGAGGGAGAACAGGAAATCGAGAAAAGAGAGGAGGAAATTAGAAGTGTGAAGAGATTGGAAGAGTGAGCAGGAAAGGGAGGGAGAAAGGAAAGGTCAGCGAAGAAGCAAGAAAACAGATGAAAGGAAAATAGAAAAAGGAGAGGAACAGAAAAGATAGTGAATAGAGAGAAAAAATGTTTGAAATAAATGCATGAGCTTCGGAACGTGACAGGGAGGAGAAAATGAAGAGGAATGAGATAAATGTAGGACAGGTGAACAGAAAAACAGTAAAATCAGAGGTGAGAATGAAGTGAAGGTGAAGAGTTTGAGGAGAGGAGGGGTCAGTGGTAGACAGAGGGATCTTGGGGTCATTATTCAGATCCCTGAAGGAGGCAGAGCAGGTGAATGGATAGTTAAGAAGGTATATGGCTCATTTGCTTTTATCAGACGTGGCATAGAGTGTAAGAGCAAGGAGGTAATGTTGGAGCTGTACGGATCATTACGGGCAGCACGGTGGCACAGTGGTTAGCATGGCTGCCTCACAGCGCCAGGGACCCGAGTTTGATTCTCGGCTTGGGTTACTGTCTGTGTGGAGTTTGCACATTCTCCCCGTGTCTGCGTGGGTTTCCTCCGGGTGCTCCAGTTTCCTCCCACAAAAAGAGGCCATTCAGCCCATCATGTCAGCCATCGGCTCTCTAAATCATCATGATGACGGCAGCAATTCTGTGATTCTGTAACGATGTTGGTGAGATAAGTGTTGTACTCAGATCTCTCCAACATTGTTGTTTGGTGTAAAATAGTTAATTTTTCACATTGAATGAATATTTTATTCTTTGTGTTAAAAGTTATCAGCGTACTCCTGTGAATTTGTTCAGTAATGTTTCTCCACAGTTTCTAAAAAAAAGTTAGGATCTTTCAAGCCAGGTTTCACTTTGAGATCTGACATGCTCGGTATTAGCATTGTAACACTGAGAGTCTTTATTTATCTTCTAGTTCAAGAGAGTTTATCAGACTTCTATCTTGCATCAGTCTTTCATTGTAAATGATTTGCTATCATACGGCAGTCCTGATGTCTAATTTGGATTAGCAGCAGTCCTGCACTTTCTGTCTCACTTCATTCATGATCATGTCCAAGGTAAAGATTTGATTTTGATTTGATTTATTATTGTCACATGTATTAGTATAATGAAAAGTATTGTTTCTTTCGCGCTATACAGACAAAGCATACCGTTCATAGAGAAGGAAACAAGAGAGTGCAGAATGTAGTGTTACAGTCACAGCTAGGGTGTAGAGAAAGATCAACTTAATGCGAGGTAGTGTATTCAAAAGTCGGATTGCAGCAGGGAAGAAGCTGTTCTTGAATCGGTTGGTACGTGTCCTCAGACTTTTGTATCTTTTTCCGACGGAAGAAGGTGGGAGAGAATGTCTGGGGTGCGTGTAGTCCTTAATTATGCTGGCTGCTTTGTGAGGCAGCGGGAAGTGTGGACAGAGTCAATGGATGGGAGGTTGGTTTGTGTGATGGATTGGGCTACATTCTTGTCCTTTTGTAGTTCCTTGAGGTCTTGGACAGAGCAGGAGCCATACCAAGCTGTGATACAACCAGAAAGAATGCTTTCTATGGTGCATCTGTAAAAATTGGTGAGAGTCGTAGCTGACATGTCAAATTTCCTCAGTCTTCTGAAAAAGTAGAGGCATTGGTGGGTTTTTTTAACTATAGTGTCGGCATGGGGGGATCAGGACAAGTTGTTGGTGATCTGGACACCTAAAAACTTGAAGCTCTCAACAACCTTTTCTACTTTGTACCCATTGATGTAGACAGGGACATTCTCTCTACTACACTTCCTGAAGTCGATGACAATCTCCTTTGTTTTGTTGACATTGAGGGAGAGATTATTGTCATCGCTCCAGTTCACCAGATTCTCTATCTCATTCCTATACTCTGTCTCGTCATTGTTTGAGATCCAATTCACTACGGTGGTGTCGTCAGCAAACTTGAAAATTGAGTTGGAGGGGAATTTGGAACACTGGGTGACCGAATCCCTCATAACAGTGACTCTGGGAGTGGGAGAGTAAGAGTTGGAGTTGGGTAATTACAGAAATGCAACATAAATAGTTAAAATCTGGCTAAATTGTTGTTAAAAAGTTGACAGGGGAAGGTGTAGTGAGTGTAGTGTGATAGGTTAATAGAATAGATATGTTAATGAGTGATGTATTAGTGACATCAGGCAGTCATGTGTTAGACTTTCTCTTGAGAGGTTAGGACACACTGTTCAGGAGTAACGTACCTGTTTATAAACTAATTTCAAACAAGTACCAGAGTAAAACTACAGTCTGTCTGAGGAAGGTAGGTCACATCTACCCGTAAGCAAGAACCACACCATGAGTCCACACATCATCTGGCTGTACAGTTAATTGTCACCACATTCCTGTAGCGCGATGAGAGCTGGACTGTATCAGCAAATCCTGAGTGTGAAAGTGAGATTCCACGAACAATTCCTCCACCCCATCCTCCAGGTTCAATGGGAGGATGGTCAAACAAACTGGTGTTCTTCTTGAAGCCAATCCCACAAACATTCAGGCAGAACTCCCACCAAAAACTTCCTCTCCATAAGGTCCCATTCTCAACTCCCAGAAGGCCATCTTTCTGGGGAGGACAAAGAAAACATTTCAAAGATTCTCTGAAACTCCCCTTGAAGCGCAGTAGCATTGGTATTAATGATTGGGAGGAGCTTGCTAGCAATCGTTCAAAGTGACGACAATATGTCCATTCTGAAGCATTATGCTTTGAATCACAATGTGTTAACAAAGAGGCAGAATGGAGGCAGAGCAGGAAAGAAAAGGAAGCAAATCCTGCACTCCGGATCCCAATCTCCCGTGGGAAATCCTGTCCCGTGTCCAAAGACCTGTGGATTGAGAATTGGCCTGTTCAGTCACATGAAGACCCATGGCAGCAACAGACAATGCTGAGCAGATGCAACCCTCGAATCGTGGGTCAGCTCTCAATGGTGATCCCCTGGCTTGATGGCAATGGGAGAGTGGGGGATATGCTGAGCCATGAGGTACAGATTGTGGCTGACAAAAGATTCTGCTGCTGCTGGCCCACAGCGCCTCCTGGAGGCCCAGTCTTGAGCTGTGAGATTTGTTTGAAATTTATCCCATTTAACAGAGCCGAACAGTATGATGCACGGTATCCTCAATATAAAGATGGGATTTTGTCTCCTCAAGGACTGTGGTCACTCTTACTGATAGTGTTATGGACAGGTACATCTGCAGCAGGATGTGGACGAGGTCAAATAGGTTTCCCCTCTTTAGGTTCCTCACCATTTGCCACAGGCCCAGCCTGACAGATAGTTCTGTGGCTGCCAAGCCACTCTTGGTGATGGATATTGAAGTCCCCACCCAGAGTACATTCTGCATTCTTGCCACCCTCAGCACTTCTTCCAAATGGTGTTCAACATGGAGGAGTACTGATTCAGCAGCTGAGGGAGGATGGGACATGGTCATCAGCAGGAGGTTTCCTTGCCCGTGTTTGACCTGATGCCATGAAACTTCATGGGGTCCAGAGTCAATGTTGAGGGCTCCCAGGGAAATTCCCTCACGCTGGTATATCACTGTGCCACCACCTTTGCTGGGTCTGTCCTGCCAGTGGACGGGACATACCCAGGGATGGTCATGGTGGTCTCTGCGATTTTATTTGTAAGCTTTGATTCCTTGAGAGTAACTATGTCAGGCTGTTGTTTGATTAATCTGTGAGACAGCTCTCATAATTTTGGCACTAGCCCCCAAATGTTAGTAAAGTCTTTATAGTTTAAAGTTTATTTATTGGTGTCACAAATAGGTTTACATTAACACTGCAATTGAGTTACTGTGAACATCCCTACAGTGCAGGAGGCCATTCTGCCCATCAAGTCTGCACCGACTCTCCGAAAGAGCATCTTAACCAGGCCTAACCCCTTGTCTTATCCCCGTAACCCCATTCATTTGCCATGGTTAACCTACCTCACCATCTTGGGAGACTAAGGGGCAATTTAGCATAGCCAATCCACCTAACCTGCACATCTTTGAACTGTGGGAGCACCGGGAGGGAACCCAAGAAGGCATGGGCAAACGTCAAACTCCACACAGACAGTCACCCAAGACTGGAATCGAACCCAGTGTTGTCATCCAATGCAATTCCTTGACTACTTTCTGCTTCTGTTCTTGGAGCAGAGACTGTTAGTGACACAGAATCATCTTGTCTCATGTGGTAGCTTACCAGTGATGTAACAGTTGAAAAGGTCTTTGTTAGGTTTCACCTCTGGATTCTCAAATCACTGGCAGCGCCGACTTTCAACAAAGTCCTTTATTCACCAGCTATTTCAACACGTGCGCTCAGCCTGTGCTCCCCCGGGAGGGAGGGGGGAAACATTCCCGCGCTCCCTGGGGTGAGGGCGGTGTGTATCACTCCCACGCTCCTGCCACATGACCTTTTTCCTTAAAAGACTGCCACATACCAGATGTGGATTTACCCTCAAACAGCCTCTCCCAATCAAGAGCTGCCAATTTCTGCCTGATCCCAATAAAGTTAGCCTTCCCCCAATCCAACACCTTACCCTTGGGACACCACTCATCCTTTTCCATCACTATCCTAAAGCTAACAGAATTGTGGTCACTATTTGCCACATGTTCCCCAACCAAAACTTTGAAGACCTGACCGGGCTCATTCCCCAGTACCAGGTCCAGTATAGCCCCCTCTCTAGTTGGGCTGTCCACATATTGTTCCAACGAACCCTCCTGTACACATTTTACAAATTCCTCCCCATCCAGAGTCCCTGCCCTCAGCGATTTCCAGTCTATACCAGGGAAATTGAAGTCTCCCACTACAACAACCCTATATTTCCTGCACCTATCCAGTATCTCCTGACATATCCATTCTTCCACTTCCCTTGGGCTGTTGGGGGGCCTGTAGTACACCCCCAACATAGTGACTGCGCCTTTCCTGTTTCTAAGCTCCACCCAGAGTGACTCGCTACACGACTCCTCCGAGTTATCCTCCCTCTGCACCGCTGTAATATGCTCTCCAACCAATACCGCTACTCCCCCACCTCTTTTGGCCCCTCCTCTGTCTCGCCTAAAACACTTGTACCCTGGAATATTCAGCTGCCAGTCCTGTCCCTCTTTCAACCAAGTCTCTGTCACCGCAACCACATCCAAATTCCTCGTGCGCATTAAGGCCCCAAGTTCGTCTGTTTTACCTGCTACGCTCCTTGCATTGAAGTATAAGCACTCCAGACCCCCAGGCTCAGTGAGGTTATCCTCCCCCAGAGTGCTCTCCTTCTTTGCCAGCCTTGTCCCAGCCCCAAGCTCGTCCCCAGCCACCACACTTATAGACCTAATAGTTTGATCCCCACCCCCCTGCCATACTAGTTTAAACCCCCCCGAACTGCATTAGCAAAGCTCCCAGCCAGGATATTTGTGCCCTTCCAACTTAGTTGTGACCCCTCCCTCTTGTACAGGGAAAAATTGGACCTCTCAGGGACAAAAGTGGGGACTTATGCTTGGAGCCCAAAGAGGTAGGGGAGATCCTAAATGAATACTTTGCGTCGGTATTCACAAAGGAGAGGGATGTGTTGACTGGGAGTGTCTCGGAGGGGAGTGTTGAACCGTTGGAGAAAATCTCCATTACAAAGGAGGAAGTGTTAGGTTTGTTAGAGAATATAAAGACTGACAAATCCCCAGGGCCTGATGGAATCTATCCAAGGCTGCTCAGGGAGACGAGAGGTGAAATCGTTGGGCCTCTGACGCAAATCTTTGTCTCGTCACTGGACACAGGTGAGGTCCCAGAGGATTGGAGGATAGCCAATGTGGTCCCGTTATTTAAGAAGGGTAGGAAGGATAACCCGGGTAATTATAGGCCGGTGAGCTTGACGTCCGTGGTGGGGAAGTTGTTGGAGAAGATTCTTAAAGATAGGATGTATGCGCATTTAGAAAGGAATAAACTCATTAACGATAGTCAACATGGTTTTGTGAGAGGGAGGTCATGCCTCACTAACCTGGTGGTGTTTTTTGAAGAAGTGACCAAAATGGTTGACGAAGGAAGGGCCGTGGATGTTGTCTATATGGACTTTAGTAAAGCGTTTGACAAAGTCCCTCATGGTAGGCTAGTGAAAAAGGTTGGATCCCATGGGATAAAGGGGGAGGTGGCTAGATGGGTGGAGAACTGGCTTGGTCATAGAAGACAGAGGGTGGTAGTGGAAGGGTCTTTTTCCGGCTGGAGGCCTGTGACTAGTGGTGTACCGCAGGGCTCTGTATTGGGACCTCTGCTGTTTGTGATTTATATAAATGATCTGGAAGAAGGAGTAACTGGGGTGATCAGTAAGTTTGCGGACGACACAAAACTGGCAGGACTTGCAGATAGTGAGGAACATTGTCAGAGGCTACAGAAGGATATAGATAGGCTGGAAATTTGGGCAAGGAAATGGCAGATGGAGTTCAATCCTGATAAATGCGAAGTGATGCATTTTGGTGGGAATAATGTAGGGAGGAGCTACACGATAAATGGAAGAACCATAAAGGGTGTAGAGACGCAGAGGGACCTGGGTGTGCAAGTCCACAGATCTTTGAAGGTGACGTCACAGGTGGAGAAGGTGGTGAAGAAGGCATATGGCATGCTTGCCTTTATAGGACGGGGCATAGAGTATAAAAGTTGGGGTCTGATGTTGCAGATGTATAGAACGTTGGTTCGGCCGCATTTGGAATACTGCGTCCAGTTCTGGTCGCCACACTACCAGAAGGATGTGGAGGCTTTGGAGAGAGTACAGAGGAGGTTTACCAGGATGTTGCCTGGTATGGAGGGGCTTGGTTATGAGGAGAGATTGGGGAAACTGGGGTTGTTCTCCTTGGAAAGACGGAGGATGAGGGGAGACTTAATAGAGGTGTATAAAATTATGAAAGGCATAGATAGGGTGAACAGTGGGAAGCTTTTCCCCGGGTCGGTGGTGACGTTCACGAGGGGTCATAGGTTCAAGGTGAAGGGGGGGAGGTTTAACACAGATATCAGAAGGACATATTTCACACAGAGGGTCGTGGGGGCCTGGAATGTGTTGCCGGGCAAGGTGGTGGAGGCGGACACACTGGGAACATTTAAGACTTATCTAGACAGCTATATGAACGGAGTGGGAATTGAGGGATACAAAAGAGTGGTCTAGTTTGGACCAGGGAGCGGCGCGGGCTAATTGTTCCTTGTTTCTCGTTTCATGGCTTCATTCTATGATCATCTTGCTGGTGCCAGTACAGAGCGAGACTGTGGATAGTTGGGAACCTGTCTCGGGGGCAGGGAATTCATATGGTGTTCGTGGAAGTGGAAATGACTAGGGTTGGGAAGCATTTTCCGATCAGGGCCATTGTGATCTCCTGGACTCGTTTCGATCGCCTCAGGGGGTCGGAGAGGAATTTCCCAGATTTTTTTTTTCCCCATATTGGCCCTGGGGTTTTTCACTCTGGGTTTTTGCCTCTCCCTGGAGATCACATGGTCTGGAATGGGGGGGTGGGGGTGAGTTAATAGGTTGTAATGAACAAAGCATCGTAGCTGTGAGGGACAGCTCGGTGGATAGGATATTGGTATGTAGATAGGCTGGAAAATTGGGCGGGGATCCTAGATTCAGGATTCAATCCTGGACCGGGGAGCGGCGCGGGCTTGGAGGGCCGAAGGGCCTGTTCCTGTGCTGTATTGTTCTTTGTTCTTTTTTGACCGTTCAGTAGTTTTCATACTAGATTTAGGATCAACGCACATCCCTTTGTATCTGATAGGAACAATCTTTATTCGGACACAGTGATGTGTGTCATTACATATAGGAATCTGTATCAGGGTGTACACTCATTTTGAGCAGGAGACTTGGTCGTCGGTTTAGTATCTGTAACAAACAGAAATGTGTGTCAGAATTGAACAGCTTGTTCCTCCACATTCTCCTGTAGGTGGCAAACTCTCTCCTGATCAAGTTATTTTTTCACAAGCTAGTGCAATGAGTTTTGATTGGCTACACCCTCCCAGGGTTTCTACACCTTCATAGAATCCCTACAGTGCAGAAGGAGGCCATTCAGTCCATCAAGTCTGCACCACTGTCCAACAGAGCATCTTACCCAAGCCCACCACCCACCCTCTCCCCATAACCCCATGATTTACCCCCTACCTACACATCTTGGGACTTGAAGGGGCAATTTAGAATGGCCAATCCACCTAACCAGCATGTCTTTTGGACTATGGGAGGAAACCGGAGCACCTGGAGGAAACCCACGCAGACACGGAGAGAACATGCAAACTCCACACAGACAGTGACCCAAGGCTGGAATGGAACCCGGGTCCCTGGCGCTGTGAAGCAGCAGTGCTAACCACTGTGCTACCGTGTCGCCCTGTTCAGGGTTTCTGCACCTTCGCAGGGTTTCAGCTATTCCCGAGTTCAAAACTGGCCAGTAGTTTAAAAAGGATTAGGGCCGGAGATTGGTGAATGGACAACAAATGCTGTTGATTGAACCATCCTCCCTCACTATCCCGACCCACCTCAACTCCATCCTCCCTCACTATCCCGACCCACCTCAACTCCATCCTCCCTCACTATCCCGACCCACCTCAACTCCATCCTCCCTCACTATCCCGACCCACCTCAACTCCATCCTCCCTCACTATCCCAACCCACCTCAACTCCATCCTCCCTCACTATCCCGACCCACCTCAACTCCATCCTCCCTCACTATCCTATCACTTAATTCCTTGTATATCCAAAAGCCTATCAGTGTCCTTCTTAAATACAGTTCACCATTGAATATCTACAGTTCTCTAGCGCAGAGAATTCCAAAGAATCACAAGTCTTCCAGTGAAGAAATTTCTCCTAATTTCAGTCCTAAATAATTGACCATTTATTCCGATTCCCTGGGCAAGGAAATACATTTTCTTACTGTCCATACTGTCAAACCTCAAGAATTTTGAGTGTTTCAATTAGATCAACACTCATTCTTCTAAATATCAGGGAATATCAGCCTAATCTCCTCAATCTCTCCCCGTAGAACAATCCTCTCAGCCCAAGAACCTATCTAGTGAACCTTTGTTACGTTTGTTCTAGAGTAGGTATGGTCTTCCTTGGGTAAAGACCATCCTTAATCACAGAATCGTAAAACACAAATGTAGAAGAGGCCACCAAAACGTGAGGAACACCTAACCTACCTACCTACCCACATTTACCAGTACTTGGCCCATAGACTTGAATGTTATGACATGCCAAGTGTTTATCCAGATACTTTTTAAAAGATGTGAGGCAACCCGCCTCTCCCACCCTCCCAGGCAGCACATTCCAGACCGTCACCACCCTCTGGGTAAAAAGCATTTTCCTCACTAAGTTATGATCAGCGCAGATCCCTTTGGATTAGGATTAAAAAAATAAATTTATTTTTCCCTAAGCCTCCTGCCCCTCACCTTGAACCTATGTTCCTTCATGACTGACCCTTTAACTAAGCTGCTCCCTATCCACTCTGACCATGTCTCTCATAATCCTGTACATTTCAATCAGGTCGCCCCTCAGTCTTCTCTGCTCCAACGAAAACTCCACAAGCCTATCCACCCCTCTTCATAACTTAAATGTTCTCTCCCAGGCAGCATCCTGGTAAACCTCCTCTGCACCCCCTCCAGTGCAACCACATCCTTCCTACAATGTGGCGACTAGAACTGCACACAATGCTCCAGCTGTGGCCTCATCAAAGTTCTATACAACTCCAACATGACTTCCCTGCTTTTGTAATCTTGGCCTCGATTGATAAAGGCAAGCGTCCCATAAGCCTTTTTCATCACCGTACTAACATGCCCTTCCACCTTCAGACATCTATGGACAAACATGCCAAGGTCCCTTTGTTCCACAGAACTTCCTAGTCTCATTTAGTATTTCCTTGTCAAATTATTCCTTCCAAAGTGTATGACCTCAAACCTTTCAGAGTTAAATTCCACCTGCCACTTATCTGCCCATTTGACCATCGCGTCTATATCTTCGTGTAGCCCAAGACACTCCGCCTCACTGTTAACCACGCGGTCAATCACTGTCATCCAATGTACCGGGTGTGGCCTCACCAATGCCGTGTATAACTGTTGTAAGACTTCTTGAAGAGTCAAGATTCCTTTGCAACAAAAGCTAACATATCATTGGTCTTGCTAGTTGCTCGCTGTACCTGCATGTTAACTTTCTGTGATCCATGTTCCTCTGAGTGTCAGCATCTCCCCGTCTCTCACCATTCAAAAATATTCTGCTTTTTCTTCTCCATGCCACACTTTGCTGCATTGTATTATAACTGTCATGTTCTTGCCCATTCACCCACCCTGTCCCCCTGCAGCCTCACTGCTTACCTTCCATCCTAACTTTGCCTCATTAGCGAACTAGGATACATTACCTTTATCAAAGTTATTAATAGAGATAGTAATTAGCTGAGATCCAAGTATTGCCCCATATGTTTAACCACAGAATACAGGCTGCCATCTCAAATACCCCGTTTATTCCTATTTTATTTATTTATTCCATTAACCAATCCCCAATCCAGACTAATACATTATCCCCAATCTTGCAAGTGCTCATTTTACATAATCGTCTCGTGTGTTGGCTTATTAAACATTTTAAAAAACCCACCCTAGTGTTAACTTGGCTCCTTTACCGGGCACATGATCAGGTCGGACCCAACAGAGAGGCTGCATGGGAAGCTGAGCCAATCGGGAGCAAGGGAATTCATCCTGGGACATGGAGGATCTTCAGTTGGAATGAGGGAGGAGTGGAGAGTATGCATGTATTACAGTTCTGTCAGATCCTTGTGTATATATAAAGTTTATTTATTTATTAGTCACAAGTAAGGCTTACATTAACACTACAATGAAGTTACTGTGAAATTCCCCTCGTCGCCACACTCCGGCGCCTGTTCGGGTCAATGCATCCTAACCAGCACATTTTTTGGACTGTGGGAGGAAACCAGAGCAAATAGAGGAAACCCACGCAGACACGGGGAGAATGTGCAAACTCCACACAGGCAGTGACCCAAGCCAGGAATTGAACCCGGGTCCCTGGCACTGAGACAGCAGTGCTAACCACTGTGCCACCGTGCCGCCCAAATCAATTATTACTTGAAGCCACAAGTCTTCAACTTTACTACACTGGTGACGAGGAAAAAAAACTTTGGTTAGTCATTGGGAGATCACAGTGTGCAGTTAAAGGGGGAGGAGAGTGATCGTCGAAGCTTCAAAGAGATGGGTACATACGTCATAAAGATGTTGTTAATTAGGAAGACACAAAGTCATTTTGACCAGGTTGTCAAATTGGTCAAAAAACATTTTAACCCTGACCTTCAATCACCATGTTGAGGTATAAATTTCATTTTGCACTCCAGGGGCCAGAGAGACTGTCTCTGGGTTCATGGCCAGATTGAGGGGGTTAGCAGAGCATTGCAAATTCACCCAGCATTAGGGAAGATGTTAAGAGACCATTTGGTTTGGGGTATAAAACAGCCTCACAATACAGAAAAAGTTGCTGACAGAGACGAAGATCTCCTTAGTTACCAGAAGGGGTTACACCAGTACACACGTTTATCATCAGTCCGTGCCTTTTTCCAGCGTATGTTGGAAAGCTCATTGTAGCGCCTTCCTAAAGTAGTGGTATACCTGAATGATGTCCTAATTACAGGAACATCTCCTGAGGAACACAGGTCAAACTTAGCGGAAGTTTCGAGGAGACTTAAAGTAGTGAGTGTCTGTTTAAAATGCACTTTCCAAGTGGATGAAGTTACATCCCTGGGTTTCAGGATAGACGCTAAAATTTTACATCCTTTGGAGGATAAGGTTAAAGCCATTAAGGAAGTAGCACAGCCTAAAAATGTATCCGAGTTAAAATCATTTCCAGGAATGGCGAATTATTACAATTTTAGCTCCACTTCAGCAGCTTGTGAAGAAACGTCAGCAATGGAGGTGCAGAAAGGAACAAAAAGAGGCCTTTGCAAAAATAGATCCAACCAAACCATTGGTAATTACTGTGACACATCACCTCATGGAGTGGGGACAGTTTTGTCCCACAAGATGTCAGATGGAGTGGAAAGACCAATTGCATTTTCGTCAAGAACATTATCAGATGCTGAGAGAAAGTATTCCCAGATTAACAAAGAGAATTTGGTGGTGATATATGCAGTGAAAATGTTTCATCAATATGTATATATATGGTAGGCATCTCAGCACAATCATCAAATCACAAACCATTGTCGGGTTTATTTGGAGATGACAAACCAATTGCCTCTGCGAGATGGGCTTTAGTGCTGACTGCCTACAGCATCAACCAGGGACACAGATATCGAATGCGGATGCACTCAGCTGCTTCCTTCTGCCACAGACAGAAACCTCACCACCGCTACCACAGGAAATAGTGTCAGTGCTGCATCCGACAGAGACTTTGCCGTCTCAGCAAATCAAATCAAACTTGGGCTGAGAGGGTCCCAGTGTTATCAAAAATTAAGAGGAAGAATGGCAATACAAACTTAAACCTTATTGGCAGCAAGGGACGGAGATAATGTGAAGATGGTATGTTGTTATGGGGGGGCTTGTGGTACATTGCCACCTCAGGTGCTACAGCTTTTATTACAGGAACTGCACAAAGCACAGCCTGGATAAAGCAGGATGAAAGCACTCGACCAAAGCTACAACCGGGCATCGATAAAGAAACCGAAAGAATAGTCAGCCAGTGCCCGAGTTTACAGCAGAGGAGTTTTGGAGATTTGTTGAGTTAAATGGCCATGTTAGTCCAGCCCCTTACCACCCAGCTTCCAATGGCTTAGCAGAGTGAATGGTACAAACATTCAAATCAGATTGAAAAAGCAAGGTCGCACGCCACTGCCTTTACTTCTGGCAAATTTCTTGTTGTCATACAGAACCATGCCAAATGTGACCACAGGGGTCACACCAGCTGAATTACTGATGGGACGCCACTTACAGACCCGTTTGAATTTGATGTTTCCAGATTTTACGGGGTGGGGGGGCGGTATGCAGGCTAGACTGCATCTGGGCTGTTTCGGATGTGTTGTTGTGCCTTGTCTGCCTATATTTAATGATGTTCCTTTTTGTTTC